>NC_056725.1:70277029-70524529 GCF_019279795.1 Protopterus annectens
TTTGTATCTATATATTTCCCTAAAGAAGGTGTTTTAGAGCCAGAAGCATGATTATTGGTCTCATAGGGGGGTCATGTTTATTTTTGTGCATCTTCGGAATTCCAAAGATACTAGGTGCTTTAGGGTATTGGGTAGAAAGAAACTCAACTACAGCATGATCTAACTGCCTTTGATCTCTGATGTCCTTGATCAGTAAATCTATTTTTTTGTAAAAAATATTCACCATATTTATTGAAGCTTCTTTATATAAAGAACCATCCAACAAAATAATGTTCATCCGATTAATATAATCCTGCTTGGACATGACAACCCCACCCCCCCCTTGCCAGGTTTCATTACCCTCAGGATTTTGTCTTTACAAAAACTTAATAGTAAAGATGTTTCATTTTCTGTACGTTTGTTCATCACAATGCTCACATTGTCTAGCTTAATGAGTGCCCTAAAATCAAACTCGCACATTTTTTCAAACAATAATAAACAGTTTGGTAAGGGGGGATTAAACATGCTTTTTCTCCATAGAGGCATATAAGGATCATTAGGAATCACATTATTGAACCATAATTTAAAATGTAAGTTTCTAACAAACAATTTCAGGTGCAAAACTAAATCCACAATACTAGAACATGTAACAGGAACAAAAGAAAATCCTTTACTAAATAATTCAGTAACATTAGAGTCAAAATTTTGTGCAGAAAAGTTGTAAACACAAAAGTCACCTTTAGTATTTAAAATGCAGATCAGATAGTCCATGATAGTGTCCTTGGAAATTTCCCCTACAGGTTCAAAATCAAAAGAAATCAATTTTGCCTCATTTGTTTCCTCCTCCCTTGCTATTGAGGCTGGTTGTACGGCCCTCTGACCCTGTAATTCCTCTGATGTCTCTGTTGGACATTGCAGGCCTGATTCCAAATCCTTTCCAAACGTCTCATTGGTTCCTGCCCCAAAGGGGCCTGGTTACGTGGTGAGTGACTGGTTTCATCATCACTAACTGTACCTCCCCTAATAGGCTCGGACTCTGAAGGGTGGTTCAAGTTGGTAAGAGGAGGTTTTGGATAGGCGGTTCCAGCTAAGTATGGTTTGCAGTCCCTTTCACATTTTTTCTCCTTATGGGATTTAATATCCCTGTGATTTTGTCTACTCTATCATACACGTTTGTAGTTCTGAAAGGAACTGGAAAAAAGTAAATCATTGTGAAGTATTTTATCAAAAAGTTCATGATGCAATGCATCTATAGCTGATAAATTATATATTACTAAGACCTCCATCAATTCACATCCTTGTCTAACAAAGAGATGTAATGGTTCACGATATAAGGCAGATTCTGCAATTAAACTATTAGGGTATTTCCAGTTTCTGAGGCCTTTCGGCACTCATTTAGCTTTAATACTCTCAATAAAATAAGTATTTTCAAGCTGTAATTTTCTGCATTTTAATAGTTTGTACTCAAACAAGTTAAGTGACTGGTTAAATGTCCAGATTTCAGAATTGACTGGTTAAATGTCCGGATTTCAGAATTAGGGCTGTTTGTAGTTTTGGAAGGTCTGAAAAAAGATTTGCAAGGGGGCCCATGTGATGATTTATTGGAAATAAAATTTTCTGCTGGAGGACTTTGTATCCTGTTCGTGCCTTGGTAATTCACCCAGATCTGTATATACTGTGTTGGTTTGCTGGTTCTTAGTTTTTTGGACATCTTTCGCACTATTTAAAGTTATGCTTTTAGTCATACAACTGCGTGTTTGTACAACGTTGATATTTATTTTATTTGTGTTGTTCACCTGCATTGTTTAACAAAATTCATAAGAAATGTCATTAATGGGTACAATGAAACATGTCAATATCTACAGGCTTCAGTCACCTGCCAACAAAACTGCTTAGGATTTTTGGCTATAGAGAGGAATACTAATTGACATGTGTCACTGCAATGGTGAGTAAAACAAAATGTGTTCACAATTATTTTCAATATATTATTCTTATGCTTAGGAGGTTGTGTGCCTGATAATGTGCTCACTGTTATTTTTTTCTTCTAGGGACACATGGATCTTAAGTGCACATACTCATTCTGTTACATCTCAGTTCTTATACCCTTCCCTGGGAAAAGCATGTGCTTCTTTGACACCTCCCCCACCATGCAGATGATGACATCTGTGCCCTCCCCTTTGCACAGTCTGGGATTTGGGCTGCCTATGTCTAATGCAAAGAGTGGCCAGGCAATGCATGGGTAAGCATGTTCTGGATTGTTTCTATGCATCATCATTACTCTCTGTATCTGCTGATATCTGATATAACTTTTGTAGTAAGACTCTACAGTTCACTGTCTGTTAGCTAGATAATGGCATACTGTGTCTGCCTCTGTCTGGCATGGTCATCTCCTGCTGTTTACTCCTCCTCTAATTCTCTTCTGTCTCAGCTGCAACTGCCTGTGATTCTGAGAACTGCAGTCCATGCACTGGGCATCACTGCTATGACTATTTTATATTATTATTATTATTATTATTATTATTATTATTATTATTATTATTATTATTATTATTATTATTATTATCATTATTATTATTATTATTATTCATGGGCATGTATTACTGTACCCCTTAAATGACAATTCTTATGAATTTTATGAATTTTGTTAAACAATGCAGGTGGACAACACAAACAAAATAATAATAATAATAATAATAATAATATAAAATATTATAGCAGGGATGCCCATTGCAGGGACTGAAGTTCTCAGAATCACGGGCATTTATATTATATTATGTAATATAGCAAACATGGTCAGTATTTTGATACAGATGCCGGGGTCATACTGCAGGACACCACTGGATGTATCGGCAGCAGAACTGTGACTTCTGCATCCCAAACACATGCTCTATGATGTTTCCAGTTTGTGCATGGGCATGGTTGTTGAGTTATGTGGATTTTTCATTGAGGTTATGAACCAAGGTTCCAGGGCAAATTTGGAATCCCTCAGTAGATGTCCCTGTGAAAAGTCACCTCTTGCAAACCATGGCAACAAATCACAGGTATGTCATATGTATGAGCCATGGAAAATGCCTGGGAGACCTGCACACACATAGCAGATGATAACGCGTGCATTACAAACCACATAACAGTTAATGGAGTACTACTATTAGTGGTTTGATTACCTCCTTCCCAGTTCACCAGGTGGGGCCTTTATTTCAATTCTGGTGCAGTCTATGGCCTCCAGTACCTCAGGGAAATGGGCTATAACATAGAACTTTTCCATAGTACTAACTCTCTTCTGGAGTATGTGGAAACTACATATGCTCCCCCACATGCTAAAGAATGCATTAAGAAACTGGTGGATTATTCTAGAGGCAGGAGCCTGCAAGACTCCCACTGTGACCCCCGTAGCTCTCTGAAAGGTCTATGTTGCTAAAATATGTAATGCTATGTATACTTTTTTGTCCGTTGGGATGGGTTCTCCACTATTCCCATGTGGCTGCAGACAAAGGATGACACATATTCACTATTTGTTGTACAGTGTTGCTATCTGTGAAGACCGTGCCCTGGCCCAGCAATCAAGGAGCCTCAGTCCTCACCACCAACAACAGGGAGGTCATCTCCTAGAAGAGGAAAGGATAACTAATACATAGTAAAATACAGTTTCCCTTACGTGCACATAGAGATCACAGTCAGTCTGGGGCTGGTTGCTCCCTTGCACTCCTGGTCCCCAATAAGACTCCCCACTGGCACAGCTATAGGGTACAGATCTCAGCCTAGCTGGCAAGCTAACCTCCAGTACCCTGTCTGTCCAACCAGTGCTTCGTATCCCTGCCCAGGTAGCTGACACACACCCACACTTTGAGATAAGTATTTATACAACTTCACAGACACTCCTGGGAAAGGCTGACACAGATTCTCCAGCTGTGCCCCTTTACCCAGACTATACAGTAGTAATTTCTGCCACCACCAGCTTAATATAATTATCAGCTACCGAAAGGCCCTTGAAAGGGTGTCCAATTATTACTGTGCAATATTATTATCCAATTGGTAATGTGACTATTCAGTCTAAGGCTTATTAGAGTGGCCTATTACAATAACCCTATAAATATGCAATGTACTCCAGAGCCTACTTCTCTACACAAACCAGCCACAGGTAAAGGTTTTTAAAATATTTAATAATAAATAATTAAAACATAAGACAATACTACTATACCACAGAGATATCTAAGAGTTCAGAAATCACACAGAAATGAAAAATAATACAGTAGGACGGGTCTGATGTCAAAGAAAAACACTTAATCTAACTTTCTAATCTTTAGCTAATCTTAAGATAAAACACAGTGCTATAATCCTACTTACAGATATAAAGAGCATAAACAGTGCTGGGGTTGATGGTCCAAGACAAAATGCTTACAGTCTCTCACTGAACAATAGTTTTTAAACACTAATCAACAGCTCTGCTGAGGCCCTCCCAAATTACATCATTTTGACACTTAGGTTTTCTCAGGCCACGAACTGCATTATTTAGCAAGCTAACACCTGCTCAGGAAACTACAACAATACAAGGCATCTCACATATACATGCTAGCAGAAACCAGAGCAATAAAGCACCTTCTACATGTAAATTCTGGCCCTTAACTTTAACCTTAAAACAATGGGCATGAAACCTTCATCCAGACCCACTGGAGCCGACTTGTAAAACATCAAAGAGATTCATAATATCTTTCCAGCTTCAAAAGACACATTTGAAATGCTTGGGTTGGTTTTCCTTATAGCAGATGGCGATGTTGCAACAATCTTGAAGTTCACATTTTACGGTGTTTTCTTTCATTTAAAAACACAAGCCTGTATTTTACATTTATTTATACAGTTGATAAAATTATGCATCAAATTCTATTTGACTAGGCTGGCAGCCTTCGACCATCTTCCTCCAATCTTCACATCTCTTCCCCCCCAGGGAACTCAAGCAAGGTTTTCAAGTGCCCCTTGAGAAACATCGCTTGAAAGTGTCAGGTCTATCTGGGTGTACCTCACTCCATTCCCTGTCTTGACAGCCCATCTGCATTGGCATTGCTACTCCCACTGTGGGGCTGCACTGACATATCATATGCTTGCAACCCCAGGCTCCATCTTAGCAACTTGGCATTTTGCTGACTGACTCTGTTTAACCATGTTATAGGGTTGTGATCTGTCATCACAGTGAATTTTTGTTCCATACAGGTAAGGATGAAGTTTTTGTAGTGCCCACACTATGGCTAGACATTCCTTTTCTACCACTGCATAGCATTCCTCCCTGGGCTGGAGCCTATGACTGAGATAAACTACTGGGTGCTCTTCTCACTCTGAAGAAATCTGGCTAAGTAGACCCCCCACCCCATAGTTTGAAGCATCCACCTGCACAACAAATTCTTTGCTATAGTCTGGACTGGCTAACATAGTGGGTCCTCCCAAAGCTTCCTTAAGCTTCTGAAATGTCTGCTCACATTCTGGGGTCCACACTACCTTATCTGACCTGTTCTTCCATGTCAGGTCTGTGAGGGAAGCAGCTATGGTACCATAATTGGGAACGAACTTTCTGTAGTACCCTGCTGTTCCTAAGAATTCCCTCACCTGCTTTTTGGTAACAGGTGCAGGCCATACCTGAATGTCTTCCACTTTGGCAGTTTCTGGCCTTATCTTACCACTCCCCACTCTGTGTCCTTGGTAGGAGACCTCTGCCATATCCACCTGACATTTGCTCGGCTTAATGGTCAACCCTGCCCTGTGTAGTCTGCCCAGCACCTCCCTGACATGCTGAAGGTGCTCTTGCCAGGAATGGCTGTAGATAGCAATATCATCCATGTAAGCAAGGGCAAACCCTCTTGCTCCTGCTAAGATATGATATACCAGCCTCTGGAAAGTCGCTGAGGCATTCTTCATCCCAAAGGGCATCTTTGTGAACTCATACAAGCCAAAATGAGTCACAAAGGCTGACTTCTCTCTAGCACTGGGAGTCAAGGGCACCTGCCAGTAACCCTTGGTAAGATCAATGATTGTAGGATACTTAGCCCCACCCAGCTGCTCTAGGGCCTCATCTGTCCTAGGCATGGGGTAAGCATCTGCCTCTGTGTGACTATTTAATTTCCTGTAATCCACACAGAACCTGGTGCTGCCATCCTTCTTTGGCACCAACAATGCTGGGGATGCCCAGGGACTGTTGGACTCCTGAATCACCCCTAGTTCCAACATCTCCTGTACCTCTTCCCTCAGAGTCTGTTTGACTCTCTCAGGCACCCTATAAGGGGCCTGGTCTGATAGGCCTCTGGGGTCCTGTATCCACCTGGTGCTGCACCAGGTGGGTGCTCCCTGGTTTCCTGTTGAACATGCCCCCAAACTCCTGCAACAATGCTCAGATGTCTCGAACCTGGGTAGGAGATAGCTGCTGGGGCATTGCTACCCCTTCCACCGAGGTGTCAGCCCGAACCTCACTGAGAAGATCAGTCACAAGATGTCTCTCAGACTCTTCCTGCAATCCACTGCAAATGCTCAGCACGAGGGCCTCCCTATCATGGTAAGGTTTCATCATGTTAACATGGTACAGTTTGTGCCCCTGCCTTCTGCCTAGCACTTCCACCATGTACTTAACATCACTTACCTTTCTTACTACCTTGTAGGGTCCCTCACAAGCTGCTTGCAGCTTGTTGTGTCTGACAGAAATGAGAACCATTACCTGCTGCCCCACAGCATATTCCCTAGCTCGAGTATTCCTGTCATACCACACCTTTTTCTGTTGTTGGGCTTCTGCCAGGTACTCCTGGGCCAAACCCATGAGTTCCCTGAGCCTTGTCCTGAGGTTCAGGACATATACTACAACAGACTCCTTGTGAGACTCACACTCACCTTCCCACTCATCTCGAATTAGATCTAGAGGTCCCCTCACCCTATGCCCATACAGCAACTCAAAGAGTGAAAAACCTGTGGATTCCTGGGGACCCTCTCTTTAAGCAAACAATAAATGGGCAAATATTTGTCCTACTCCCTCTTAAACTGATCTGCAAATGCCCGTAGCATGGACTTGATTGTAGAGTTTAACCTCTCAACAAAACCATTAGTCTGGGGATGGCAGGGGGTGGTCTTCATGTGCTTCACCCCACAGGACTTTCACAGACAAGCCAGCAGGTCTGACATAAAATTGGCACCTCTGTCAGACAATATTTCTTTTGGGAAACCTATCCTGCTGAAAATCTCTAGCAAAGCATTTGCCACCTTCTTGGCCTCAATGGAGGACAAAGACACTGCCTCAGGGTATCATGTAGCATAATCTACAATCACTAGGATATACTTTTTCCCCTATGGAACTTGGGGTACTCAGGGGACCCACAATATCCCTAGCTACCCTCTGAAATGGCTGCTCAATCACAGGCAAAGGCATCAAAGGAGCTCTCACCTTGTCTCCTGCCTTGCCTACCTTTTGGCACTGCTCACAGGTCCTGCAGTACCCTGTTACCTCTCTGGAAATTCCAGGCCAATAGAAATATTGCATAATACACCTCTTTATACGTTTTATGCCCATATGACCTGCAAAGGAGCTATGGCTAGAAGTGCCAGACAGTAAGCTCTAGGCACTACCAACTGCTGTTCTCTCTTACCTTCTAGCCTTCCCTCAGGGGTCCACTCTCTGTACAGTAACCCTTTGTTCCAGTATACAGATTCCCCCTTCCCCTGAGAATCAGGTGCCTCCCTAGCTACCTGCCTCAGGCCTTGCATTGTAGGGTCTGAGAGCTGGGCCTGTCTCAAGTCTCTCCTTGTAACCTTTCCCAGCTCCCCTTCCACGGGAATACTGGCATCCTCTGACCATGGTGCCTCACTGTCAGCCTGGGTACTACTACTCACCTCTAACTTTGCAGTCACTCTGTCCAAGGGACCATCAATACCCACAAGCAGATGTGGCTCACCTTCAGTCTCATTGCTACAGAACAGCTCCCTCCCTGAAGTAACTACCTCAGCAGTCCTGGCTGCAAGTGTGTAGTCTGTCTGGGTCTCCCCCAGGCTACCAGACTTACATGCTTGTATACTAGCCTCACTGCATGTAACTTCATGAGTACATAGTACTGTCTCATCCAAATCCTTCCCTCTCAGGACATCTGTAGGATGTTAGTTCCATACCCCAGTTGTCTCAAGACAACCTACTATTGGCATTTTGTCTTTCCCACTTATTGGCTCTTTCACCTTTTGTTCCCCACCTTGCCTCCGTGGACACCTGTAAGCCACATGGCCCCACTGGTTGCATTCAAAACATTTAACCCTAGCTCCTGGACGTACACCTGGACTAGTGGCTTCCCCTGCTACTGGTGGATTCTGTTGGGGCAGTCTGTCCTGCCCTCCATGGGTTCCTTTAGTCCCATGAGCAGTACTGGGGGTCCCTTTCCTGTGCAGGGCTGCCCTGTTTGCTAAGTATAGATCTCCCTTCTTCCCCAAATCCTCCGAAGTAGCACATTGTCTATCAGCTAACCAGATTCTCATGTCCTCAGGCAAAGTGCTAAGGGCTTGTTCCCTCACCAAAAGGTCTGCCAGCCCTTCAAAACTGGTGACCTGACATCCACTCATCCAGCTACAAAAATAAGTACTCAGTTCAACAATATATTCACATAAATTTTAATTTGCTTTGCGTCTATGCTCACAAAACTTTTTTCTATACATTTCAGGTGTTAGCTTAAAATATTGTAACAGACATTTATTTACAACAGTGTAATCAAAACAGTCAGAGTCAGGCATTTGTGATATACAAGTTACAGCTTTCCCATGGAGTAAGAGGGTCAGGAACCGTACACAGAGCCTTTGGTCAAAACTATACTGTTTGCATACCCTTTCAAACATGTGAATGAAACTATCAAAATGATCCCCCTCTTTAAATTGCGGAAGAAATTTACTGACCTGTTGTGCTTCTGGGGTCCAGTTACTCCCTTCCCCATTACCTCCATGACTCTGGTGAAGAGTCAGCATTTCCCTCTCATGCTTCCTCTGATGCTCCTTTTCTTTGGCTTCTATCTCCAAATGCCTGGCCTCCAACTTAAGTCTCTTTAGCTACAGCTGGATTTTTAAGTCCACTGCAGAAAGGTTGAACTGTCCATTCCCCGAGGATATTGATTATCCACCGACAGTCTGATTGTCCTTCACAGAAAGGTTGAGCTGTCCATTCTCCGAGGATATTGTATCTCCACTGCCAGTCTGATTGTCTTCCTGGATGCTGTTTATTGATGCAGCTGTAACCAAGGCTGCAATCAGGTCTGCCTCAGTCAGGTTTCCATGCACCAGTCCCCTAGCCTGGCACATCTCCACCAGCTGGCTCCTTGTCAGCTTTCCATACTCCTCTGCTGACATACTGCCATCTTACCCTGACTAACACTAAGCTAACAAAAGAAATAAAACAATTGTGATCTGAACTCTGAGTATACACTGCATGGCTGTTTTAGAGTACAAAACACTTTTAGAGATCACTGTACATAAGGTACAGGAATTCGCTCTACCCACACCACTACAAGCCAATGAGTGTTTGCCAACTAATCAATATGTGATGTGTGGATCCCACCACAGCAAACCAATATGTGATAGGATATCCCAACCACTGCCACCAATATGTGATAGGATATCCCAACCACTGCCACCAATATGTGATGATCGTGCCCTGGCCCAGCAACGGGAGCCTCAATCCTCACCACTAACACCAGGGAGGCCATCTCCTAGAAGAGGAAAGGATAACTAATACACACAGTAAAATACAATTTCCCTTAAGTGCACATAGAGATCACAGTCAGTCTGGGGCTGGTTGCTCTCTTGAACTCCAGGTCCCCAATAAGACTCCCCACTGGCACAGCTATAGGGTACAGATTCAGCCTAGCTGGCAAGCTAGCCTCCAGTACACTGTCTGTCCAACCAGTGCTTTGTGTCCCTGCCCAGGTAGCTGACACACACCCACACTTTGAGATAAGTATTTATACAACTTCACAGACACTCCTGGGAAAGGCTGACACAGATTCTCCAGCTGTGCCCCTTTACCCAGACTATACATTATTAATTACTGCCACCACCAGCTTAATATAATTATCAGCTACCCAAAGGCCCTTGAAAGGATGTCCAATTATTACTGTGCAATATTATTATCCAATTGGTAATGTGACTATTCAGTCTAAGGCTTATTAGAGTGGCCTATTATGATAACCTCTATACATATGCAATGTACTCCAGAGCCTACTTCTCTACACAAACCAGCCACAGGTAAAGGTTTTTAAAATATTTAATAATAAATAATTAAAACATAAGACAATACTACTATACCACAGAGATATCTAAGAGTTCAGAAATCACACAGAAACCAAAAATAATAGAGTAGGACAGGTCTGATGTCAAAGAAAAACAATCTAAATTTCTAATCTTAATCTTAAGAGAAAGCATAGTGCTATAATCCTACTTACAGACATAAAGAGCATAAACAGTGCTGGGGTTGATGGTCCAAGACAAAATGCTTACAGTCTTTCACTGAACAATAGTTTTTAAACACTAACCAACAGCTCTGCTGAGGCCCTCCCAAATTACATCATTTTGACACTTAGGTTTTCTCAGGCCACAAACTGCATTATTTAGCAAGCTAATGCCTCTTCAGGAAACTACAGCAATACAAGGCATTTCACATATACACTCTAGCAGAAACCAGAGCAATAAAGCACCTTCCATATGTAAATTCTGGCCCTTAATTTTAACCTTAAAACAATTTGCATTAAACCTTCATTCAGACCCACTGGAGCCGACTTGTAAAACATCAACAAGATTTATAATATCTTTCCAACTTCAAAAGACACATTTGAAATGCTTGGCTTGGTTTTCCTTACAGCAGATGGCAATGTTGCAACAATCTTGAAGTTCACATTTTACAGTGCTTTATTTCATTTAAAAACACAAGCCTGTATTTTACATGTATTTATACAGTTAATAGAATTCTGTATCAAATTCTATTTGAATAGGCTGGCAGCCTTTGCCCATCTTCCTCCAATCTTCACACTGTCTACCCTGTAGTTGTCTCTTATGTCAATTGAATAGAGGCCATGTAAAGTTAACTGCGGTCTGAAGACCCTACACTATCTGGAACAGTGTCTGGCACCTTCAGCAGGAGCAGCTGCTAAAAGAGCTTCTTGCAGATAAAAATGTACAATATCTGTGTCAGCCCTAAACCTATTTTAACATTTTCCTCTGGCTGAATGTGAGCATACAGCCACATTCTTTGCTAACTTGGACATTGCATGGTTGCTGTCACTTATCCCTCTTAATATAGATGACAAACTGGTGGAGTAGTTCATTTATATGCTTTTTTATGTAGAAACACATTAGACTAGATAGCAGTTTTACAAAATATAAACAAACTGATTAACAAACAGACTACACAGACATACATGCTTACATCTCAACAGCTTACTACAAAGTAGGAGTCAGGCTCTAATGTGCTCAGTATTTATGCATTTGTGCAAGCCTCTAGAAAGATTCTTAAAGTTGTACACCCACACTGATCTACATCCTCCCTCTTAAAGAATTGTCTCCTATGAAATTATATTAGAATGAGACATGTAATAATATATAGACATTACAAACAACAAAATGTTCATGTCCAAGTTGCTGTATCTCTGTAACATGGTCTGGAAATATGACCTGATCTAGTACCATAGTATTCAGAATTGGGTTTAGCAACAAGAACTGTCTTCTGTGAACAACTCGTAGCAGGAACTTCAGGATTCATCTCAGGAACAGGGATATTCACTGGAACATCCTCAGGAATTGGAATGCTGGACAACTCTCTCTGAGAAAAAGAGTCTTTCTCACAGGCTAGGTGTTATGGTACAGGGTCAAGACACCGGCATCATAAGTTTTCAATTCCTCCTAATCTCTGCTCCTTGTGATTCCACAATGTACAATCTCAGCTCTGGGCAAATAGTCTTCACAACTCCAATCCAATCATAACCTTTGCAGATTTGTATTCTCACTGCCTCTCCTTCACATAATGGATTGAGCAGTTTGCTGGGCTTATCGATATAAGACTTCTGCTTAGGCATTTCTTTAACAAATGGGCTTTCACAAATCTGTTATTCTTAGCACTTGGAACCAATAAACTACTGCTGATTGATAATGTAGTTGTGGTTTGTCTCAACAGAAGTCTCTGGGCAGGTGAACTAAGATGTTTATCACAAGGAACATTTCTGAGATTCAGGAAAACATCACTATTATCTCATTTCAACTTCTCAAAAAACTGTTTTGCACTTTGAACAGCACATTCTGCCAAACCATTTGACTGTGGATACTCAGGACTACTTGTGACATGAATAAAGTCCAATCCTTGGCAAATCTTTTGAATTGCTAGCTAGTAAACTGTGTACCATTGTCCAAAATAACTTTGTGCTGACTATCATGAACTGCAAAATGATGCTTCATCTTAGTAATGACAGTAGTGGATGCTAGGTTAGGTAGTAGGTCAATCTCAAACCAATTGGAATAAGAGTCTACTAACACCAAGTAATGTTGACCATTCTACTCAAAAATATCGGTGACTACTGTCGACCAAGGTAGTTCAGGAATCTGGATTAGCTGAAGTGGGTCCTTTTGTTGATGTGGCTTTGTACTATTACATACAGAACAAGATGAAAGTACTCTGCCAATATCTTGTGACATAGAAAGCCAAAACGCTAGCCCTCTTGCCCTCCTTTTTGTAGAATTGGTTCCTAGGTGGCCACGGTGCAAGACAGTGATATACTCTTATTGCATGGACTATGGAACAATGACATTAAGACCTTTCATGATAATACCATTATCAGCCAAAATCTCATCACTGTTGGAAAATAATGTTGCACTTCTTGAGGTAAACTAGATTGCTTTGACGGCCTTCCTCCACTGATAAAGTGGTTAAGCGTCTGTAAAACAGGATCTGAGGCTGTATGACTTCTAAGCTCATCTAAACTTGTGGGAGAAAGATTTCTCACTTCCTTGACTTCAAAATAAAGTTTCTCATTCTCATGCTGTTCAGTGGTATTTCTGGGTGATCTGGATAATGTATCAGCAAGATAAAGAAGTTTGCTTTTCGTATAGACAAGATTGAAACTGTACTTCTGTAATCTCAACATCATGCATTGCTGGAGCTGAATGCATAGGCTTTCTCAAAATAATAATTAGAGGTTGGTGGTCTGTTTCAATCTGGATAGGTCTACCACAGATATAATCATGGAACTTTAAACATGCAAACACAATTGCCAAAAGCTCTTTCTCTATCTGAACATACTGCACCTCAGTTTGGGTTAGAGTTCTGGATGCATAGGCAGCAGGCTGACCCTCTTGAAGAATGACTGCACCAAGACCAAATTTCAATGCATCACAGGAAAGATTAATTGGTTTATGAACATCATATTAGCTGAAGTTGGTAGACTGGCAATTATCTGTTTCAGGACATCAAATGCTCTTTGGTGCTGTTCCAACCATGACCAAGATATGTCTTTACATGTCAGCTCTCTAAGCAGTGCAGCTAGTTGGCTTAAGTCTGGAATGAACTTGCCTAGATAGTTAACCATGCCAAGAAAATGTTGAAGGCCGTGAACATTGTCTGGAGATGGCATCTCAAGAATAGCTGTTTGCTTGGAGGGGTCTAGTCGTAAGCCTGAACTGATAAACAAATGACCTACGTAAGTAACTTCTCATAACCAGAACTTGCATTTCTTAGGATTTCGCTTAAGATTCATTTGACTTGCTACAGAACTTTCTCGAGGTTTCTGTCATGCTCAGCTTCACCATTACATCCATTACATCCTACTAGAATATCATCTACTATAATAGCACAGGGGCACCCAGAAAAAATTTGCTCCATTGCATGCTGAAAGACTTCAATGACAGAATTTATCCCAAATGGCATTCTCAAAAATCTGTACCTGCCAAATGGAGTACTGAACGTAGTAAGTAGCGAGGATTTCTTGTCAAGCAAATTTTGCCAAAATGAACTCTTTGCATCTAAGACAGAAAAACAGTGGCATTTGGCATCAGAGCTGTAACTTCTTTGACTGTACACATTGTATGATGAGGTCTTTGTAGTGCCTTGTTCAAATCCTGATATCATCTGAGCTTTTCTTATGAGCTACCACTATGGAAGATACCTATTCAGTCAATTCATCAACTGGAAAAATTACACCTTGCTGCACCATTTTGTCTAGCACTGCTTTGACTCTGTACTGCATAACTACTGGAACTTTCCAGGCTGGTCTGACAACTGAGCTGACATCTGGGTCTAACTTCATGGAGTACATAACTGGAAGCTTGACTAGTTTGTCTTTGAAAAGATCAGTATAGGTAAAGAAAATATACTGGGTGAAATTAGAGCTGTGGTCTTTTAAAATAACATGGCGGACTTACTTATTAAATAAAAGCAGTCCCATTTTCAAACTGTCTCTGAGCCTTAATAATGACTGGGCGTGCCTTTTTACTACATAAAATAACAAGTCGTAGCTTGAAAGGCCAAAGAAATACCTCACTAAAAGAATCACAGGCCTAAAGCAGATGCCATATGCTGACCATCTAAAAAAACTCCAGCTATACTCTGTGGCATATCATCTACTCAGAGGTGATCTCTGCTTAACATACAAGGCCATGTCAAACCCTGAGATGCTGGACATGCTCCACTTAAAGAAATCCCAATCCCTCAGAGCCACATGCTCCAGGGATCTAAACCTTGTCATCACAATGAACAAAACATGCTGGAGGAATAGGTTCCTGACCCAGAGACTCCCCATACTCTGGAAGAGACTGCCCATACATGTCAAGCAGAGCCACCTCCTTGGCCCTCTTCAAAAGGAACCTTGATGATTGGATGGGAGATAGGAAATTCACCCCGGGGATCACGTCAGTCACCCTCTTAGACAGGGGTCCAGAGAAGTAAATATTGTGGGAAGAAATATCCAGGGAATTGTTGCAGCTGGGCTTGTATAGACCCTAGGGCCGATAGCCTAGTACCAACCTATGAACCTATGAACCTTCTCCCAGCAGAACAACATGAAAGGACTACTGAGCCTTCAGTTCAAATCTCTTCACCACCATAAGCAACAAGCTTCGCACACTTTGCCAAGTGAAGCTCTTCACCAGTACATACTCTATCAAATGTTTCTGCAGACATAACATTGCACTTTGATCCTGTATCAACTTTGAGCACTATGGGTCTTCCATTTATCTGAACAGTACAAAATACTTCATTCATTGCCCTTAAATCTACTGCATTGACTGTTTCATGAAGCACTGACACACCATCAACATAAAAAGTAAGGTTGCAGCTTTCTAATTGATCAGCTAGTTTCTTTGAACATTCCCTTTTAATAAAAGAATGTGTGCCCTTGGATTTACAAAACCTTTTGAAATTATTGCACTTATTGCATTTGTGACATTGCTGACCAAAAACTAAACATTTTTCCCTTTTAGAGTCATGACTTCCTCCACAATTATGACAGTTGGCTATTAAACTGGTTATAGGCACATGCTTTGAATTTGTTGACTCATTCTTATGCTTCACTGAGACTGTACAGTTTTCAGAGCACACCTTAGAACTTGCTAGAAAGCTACTATGGGGTTTCCTTGTGAATGTTGCAGGGATCACAGTTGCAGACGTGCTTGGGCCTGTTTCTGTTACCCACATGCTGCATAAAATCAACATTGGGCTTTAGAAGTTACTGGAAACATGCATCTCTCATTTGTAAGCATATCTGTGTGCTTTTCTGTAAGCTCATATATCTGACAAATCTCAATGGCCTTATTTAAATTTAAATCACTGTCACAAAGCAAAATCTTTCTCACAGCATCATCTTTAATACCACACACCAGTCTGTCTTTTATCAACCCATTCCTTAAGTCACCAAATCTGCATGTTTTAGCCTTGTTTCTCAATTCAGTTATATAGGCTGCAAAAGTTTCACCAGACTTTTGATCCCTTGTGTAAAATAAGTGCCTTTTCATTGTAACATTTGTTTAGGGGTTACACATTTCTCTAAATTTACATTTTATGCACTCAGGGTCTTCCCTTGACTCAGCCAGTACAACTATATGATGATTCCCCCCCACCTCTCCTGAAAAGACAGCAGGTGCAATAAACAAATGAACATTCCCTTTCTATGGCTTTGACCCAGCTAAATTAAATAGAATAATTGCCTGTGTATGGTCATCTTTATCAGAAAATGCAGCCTCTTGCTGAAACACTCTCCAGTTCTCTGCAATATTATTGTCAAACACAGGTGAGTTGGTTTACGAAATCCATCTGCCATACCAACAAGTTATGCCCTTGTAATTATGTACGAACATGCACACAGCCAGCACATGTAATAACTTTCAAATGCACAATGAACTCTTCAAAATGCTTTACTTTGCAAAATATGCTCTGTAATGGCTGTATTATGCAAAATAATTGTACTGTAATACTGCACAAACATGCGAGCACTTCATATACTTCAAACAACTTGAATAACTTTGATTAATGAGAAAAAGTAGTGCTTAGTGAAAATAATGTGGTTGTTTCCCTTATTTTATTCATTTTATCCAATTCTGTCTTTATTTCAAACATTTTCCTTAGTTATTTCAAATATTTATGTTAATATATTGTAATATTGGATATTTCTGTTACTTAGAAATTTGTTTAGAACATTCTGAATGTGTGTATACCGTAACATCATAAACGTAAAATGTCAAATGATCTCAAAAGCAAAAATGCCAAAACTCCAATTTGTAATTGTGGGGGGCTGCTAAATATATATTCCAACTCCGAGATCAAACTACAGTGAAGAAAGGGAAAATATCCCAACCTTCACTGTACTGCGATCTCAAAAACGGACCCTTGACATTTTGGCACTTTCGCTGTTGCGCCATTTGAAATTTTGATTTTACGATAATATGATATAGATCCTTCTAAATGCCTTGTTTCATATTTTGGGAATAAGAAATAGTTTGAGCAAGTTTTAATACCTGAAATTCGTTTCTCACCTGTTTTGTGAGTTGTACGTGCAGGGATGATTCACTCCTTTATATTCCTCCAGTGTTAACTGAATGCCATTCAGTCTCAAACTGAAGAATATGGCTTCCCTTCTGGCCCCATGTTTGTTTTAGACATGCCTCTTCTGACATCATGTCACTCATCCCTCTTAATATAGATGACAAACAGGCAGGATAGTTCATTTATATGCTTTATTACATAGAAACACATCAGGATGGATGGCAGCTTTACAAAATATAAATGAACTGATTAAAAAACAGACTCACAGACACACATGCTTACAGCTTACTACAAAATGGCAGTCAGGCTCGCATGTGCTCAGTATTTATACACTTGTGCAACCCTCTAGAAAGCTTCTTAAAGTTATACACGCACACACACACACACACACACACACACACACACACACACACACACACACACACACACACACTGATCTACAGTTGCACATTATTTATACATTTCTGAATCACTCTGCTTTTTCACTTCATTACCATTCAACTCTGCTCTTCATATAACCATTAACATGTATCTCTGCTAAGCCATCATTTCAAGCTGACCATATTGTGTTATAGTGTTTTCTGAATCACATACACCCTGCTCTTCTTGCAAATGCACTTAGTGCAAACTGGCAGACATTCATGAACCCTCGCCCAGGTGTTTAAGTTTCCTTCCTTAATTGGAGGAAAACAGTTGTATCACTGTTTGAAGAGAGTATGATCTGTCATTTTTTAGTTTGAATAGGTGATATAAAAGGAGGGTGCAAGATGAGTTTGAGATTTGAGATTATACATTCTGTCTCTTATTCTGAATCTGCTAGCAAGGTATAAGAAAATGCTTTGCTCTAGAAGTTTAGATAAGAGGAGAGCTAAAATGCAGATCAGCCCTTTGTTAAACTAGACTAGCTTTTTAGAGAACTGAACAGCAATGTTTGGTCTGGCCTATGTTGATAAATCCATATATCGTATTGGCTATTATTTGTAGTGTGGTGAACCTCTTTTTCTAAACCAGAGGCTATTATTGGAGGAATAGAATCCTATGGGGCTATAATGATTCCATAACTAATTGCTTCCCTGTCTGAAGGAAATGAAAAATGTGTATTTTCCAAACCGACGAGAGTTTGGATTTCTTTACAGATGTGATGTTGGAAGTTAAGATTTTGGTCTAGGTAAAGGCCTGCATATTTAAAAGAAATAATGTTTTGTTGAGTGTTCTGTTAGTACTCTGGAATGGTCCAGTCAGATGGAATAGACCATAGCTTTTGATGAGTACCAAAGAACATGACTGTTTTTTTTTTAATTAATTCATTGTTAGTTTTCTTGAGTTTAACCAGTTTATTCATGTGTTTATTTATTTATTTTCTTTGGTGACCAGGATAGTCCAGCTGGGTAAAGTCAATTTTTAGTGGAGGCCTGGGTAGAAAAGCTCTATCAGAGGTATATACATAATTGCATTTACATTATATATTTACATTTTCAGGGATAAAATCACTGCATAACAGAACTGCAGAAAGAACTGTTTACATTGATACACTGAAGTGTTTTTGTTACCAAAGGGTTGGGTGGGTGGCCTAATGGTTAAGGTATTTGCCTTACAAACACAAGGTGCAGGGTTTGATTCTCACAAGGAATAAACTGGCTAGGCTTAAAATGGCTCGCAAGGGCAGTTAGCCTAGTACTAATATATGAACCTATAAATACAGTATTAGATGCATACTTTATAAGATTATGAGGTATTTATTTCAATAGATATTTCATGCCCTTGCCATGACCCCACCTAGTCTTCCTTCCCTTTATGTACTCTCAAAAGGACCATACTTAGTACCTCATTACACCTCTCTCTCCAATGTGTCTACTATGCATTTACATAATTTTATACAAACAAAAAAAATGTATTGTTGACCTATTGAACTATATCAATGTAAAATTATGTTACTAAGCTTCTTTTTAATGCAACTTTAACTTTATGCATGTAACCCAACATATGTGAATATTTTCGCTATAACTGCTATTATATCAATATTGTTTAAAATTGTACTTGTTTAAAAATGTACTACTGGAGCTTTTCTCCTCGGGTCTCCACTGAAAATGGGTCACAGGCCCAGTTGGACAAACCTGGTTAACAAATGTCAATAAATAAATAAATAAATTAGATTGTCAAGATGTATATTATTAAGACAGAAAACCTTAGCAGTACTATACCTTGAGTTATTGTATCCTATAACTAGAATATATTTGTTTGTACTGATGAATAGACAGGTATCAGAAGGAATGGTAGCTGCAGTTAGATGTAGGATATGGTAATAGAGATATGGGTTTTGTGTATCAGGACATAGGTCCCAGGTCCCAGATTATAGGTAGGCTAGCACATAGGATTAGTCTCAGAAAGCAGAAAACTAGATGAGAGAGGAAAATATGTCATAGGAATGTAGAGGAGGGTATGATAATCTAGCTAAGAAGAGAAAAATTAAGATGAGTAATAAGGAGCATGAATTTGAGATGAGAGACTCAAGCAGGTGAAAAACGAGAGCATGACCATGATTGAGCAATTTGCTGTTTGAGTTGTTGGTCAGTTTTCAAGCAATTTATGTATGCAGAGGGATGGCATTCCTGACATTGGAGATGTAACAAGAATACAGAGAGTATCCTGAGTTATTCTTGCCTGTGATTAATAGGAATTTTTCACCAGAGTGGAGATCCCCTGTGGATAAAGAAGAAGTTGAGTATTTTGTAGTACTGAGCATTTTTAAGGGAAGTAAATTAGTTTGTGTGCAGTAACTAGTTAGTATGTTAGATAGATGTTTAGTTTGAGCCAGTTGCGCTGTTATAAGGACTGGCAGCAGTGGGATCTGTAAGGGGAGTTGATAGAACATTTTGCAGTTTTGTTACAACAGGAAGCTAGCTTGGATTTAAGCGTTGTGCTTATACTTGTTAAAAATAGGTGAGGTGTATAGGAGATTTGGATGTAGGTAGGTCGAAGCTAGAGCTGTTCTTGCTGTGTCCATAGGTTTATAGTTTCATAATTAAGTACTAGGCTCACTGCCCTTGCAGACCATTTTAAGCCTAGCCAGTTTCCCTTTCTGTACTCAAAATAACCTATGTTATTTGGTTATAGATTGGCCTTACCCATCCAATAGTCAATAATTCTATATTTTCCCTAATGAGAATAAGTGGGATCATACCACAGATAATTTGAAGGGACCCATACATGGGATAAGGAATTTTGAAGCCTCCTGTGGCCATTAATAGTACAGTGGACAATCCTGGAGTAAATATTCTGTTTTTCATCCATATATCTAACTTGCACTTCACTATGGGCAGGGACGAACTTTGTTTTATGTGAATGAGGAGTTCCAGAGCAGTGGTATCTTCTATAAAATATATCTGTACTTCCAAGCCATTCTGCTGATGTTACAAAAGAGGTTAAGATCTCTAGACTGAGTATTTACAAAGCTCTTTGACTTGCTGATATGCAATATTTCCAGTATTGGGTCAGAGGATACCTTGTATGCTGGATACAGGCCACCTCTTACCAGTCTGTAGGATACATAATACAGTGATAGGGCTTTGAGCCGGTCCATGTAGGGAATGCTCTTTAGGCCTTGTATCCTTTTAGTCTGTCAGGTACTGTTTCAATTTTGGTATTATTTGATTATGTAATCATGAGTGATTGATTTTGTTTTTGTCACTATTTGATACTGTTTGGATGTGAAGACCAGAAGCATACTTTTATGGGATCAAGGAGAAAGTTTGAAATTTTTAGCCAGATTTCAACAGAAAAAATAAGCTTGAGTTATTTGCTAGGGTTTGAATAGTGTTGGGGCTGTACACATTAATGATGAATCATCTGCATATTGTACTATGCTAGCAAGGTGCGTGGCAGTATGTTGCTTGTTTAAGAAGATTTTGTAAAGGAGGGTGTCCTGGTATGGTGCTTTGTGGGATTCCTATGGTAACTGATATAGAGGGTGAGGACTCCTACTGCCATTTAAGTGGCTGCTGTCTTCCAGATAAGTAACTAAGGAACTATGAAAGGGAGGACATGAGAGACAGAGACCAACAGAAGAAAGTTCAGTTAGTAAATTCTGGTGTGATGCCATGTCAAATTCTTTAAACGTGTCTAAAAACATGGTAGAAACTAGTCTGCCATTGCTCCTCTGCTGGTTTATAGTACTGTGATGAGGTCTAAATCCATGATGAGTTTTTTTAGAAAATGTCATTTAAATTAGGATGAAGAATAAGCTACACATGGATACATTCTTTCAAGGGTTTTTGCCAGGGGAGAGGGGATAGCAATATATGTATAGTTGTTGAAGTGTGTTGATGTACCTCCTTTGCATAAATGTATGATGTAGGACTTTTTCCCTGATTTTTCAGTCATGGCCATATTTATAAAAATGGAGACAGGGAATGCTCGGGCATCTAAAGCTATGTTATGTAGTTGGAAGGGAGCTGGTCAGCTGATAAAGAGACTGATTTTTAACATAATAATGTTCTGCTGGTGGAGGTAGGTACAGGACTGAAGTGAAAGGAATATGGGTGGTTAAGGCAGGAAGAAGGGAATAAAAGGCTGTAGAGGTGCTGTTATTGTCTAAGAGAGATTGTATTGCCTGTATAAAATAGTAGTTGAACTGAACAAGGAATTGAATCAGTTTTGATGGTAGTTGTGTGGAATAGCGTGGTGGTTTGGCCTGGATATAATAACTTATTTAAAGATGACTAAATGTATTTTGGGTTATTTTGGTGTTTGTATTGTAGAATTAGTGTAACAGTTTTTTTGTCCTTTTTGATATAGCATTTTGCGAAGTTTCTAAGCTGTCTAAATACTCATATGTATTTTTAGTTCTATTTTTGTGCCACTATTTCCATGCTTTATCCCATGTAGCATAAGGCATGGACTTTAATAATATCCAGTTACACCTTGCTAATGATTTGATAAAGGTAGCTTTATGAAATCTGGTGAGTTACAAACTTTGTTGTATATGATTTTCCCAACTTGAATGTTGTAACTTCTAAATACGTATGTTGGCAAATGTCCACTTAGGCTCTTGACATCTGATAAAAGGTCTTGAAATTGAAGCTTTATGTTATATGTTACATGCTATATGTTATATTGTGAAGAATCAGATACGTCCATAACCATGTCATCAACACAGAAAAAGGTAAGGAAAAGGGAGTTGTCTGATGACAGACAGTTAACATAAAGGGAGAAAAGTAGGAACTGGGACCCCTATATGAATTGCATTTGTTTACTAATAAGGTCTGTCTGGGCTGATAAGATCCCTTTTCTGAAGAGACCCGGGGAGTAAAGCTCCACAGAAAGATAATCAAACAAAACCAGAAACAATATACAGCTATACATTTTGCAACATACGTACAGAGATCAATAAATGCCACAGTAAATTGCACAGAAAAAATACTATTACCTAATCATATTGCACAAAATTTCATAAAAAATATAAATAAAACACAAATACACGATGACCTAAAAAGTTTGATTTGAAAGAAAATTATTGAACTTTTATCAGGCCTTGTTGCTAATTTCATGAGATAGCAGTGCTATTTAGAAAAAATTGTGGTTAACCAAGTCAAAGGCTTTAGCACGATACATAAATATTGTTCCGGGTATTTGAGTTTTATTTCCATTGTAATAATGATGGTATCTGTTAAAAATCAGATGGCTGATATGCGGCTATGGCTTAACCAGAATCTACACTGGTTTCTTATATTCCAACTTTGGTCTGCCGTTCTGAAATATAATCCGATAGTTGAGTACACGTCTGTTTCTCAATAGATATAGCACTGCACGGGTTGTATTTATTTTGCTTATCAGTACTACATTGTTTTTTATTTATTTGTGTAACACTTCTGCACTAATTTACTGCACTATTTTTATTTATTTATTTGTGTGACTAAATTATTTACTTTTCTATGTCTGCATTCATATAATTGCTGATCTGTGGTTGAATTTTTGTATAGTTTGAGGTTTTTGCTGTTACCCACCCCTACTGGGAGTTTGTGGTGCACTCATTCCAAGGAGCTAAAACTGGTCAAACAGCTTCTGTATAATGTCTTTGTCTCAGGATGGGACTTTGGAAGTGTCTTTTATCTGTTGGTATCAAAATATTACATTTGAGTTGAATCACTGCTTATCTTGCTGAGCTCCATTTGTGCCTGACCGAGAATACTTCTTAAACTATCTGAATTACAGAGCTACAAAAGTATATTTTTCACACTTTAATTGTTCAATGTTTCTTATCAGCACTGCACTCTGGTTGTATTTATTTTGCTTATCAGTACTGCATTGTTTTTTTATTTACAGTTCTGCACTAGTTTACTGCACTGTTCAATTTATTTTGCTTATCAGTACTGCATTGCTTTTTTATTTATTTGTGTAACAGTTCTGCACTAGTTTGCTGCACTGTTATTTATTTATTTATTTGTTTGACTGAATTATTTTCTTTTCTCTGACTCCATTTATATCGTTGCTGATCTGTGGTTGAATTTTTGTTCTTCTCCTGCCCACCAACCCCATTGCAGTTGTGCTCTTATAGTTGTTGCTTTTGTTATTGCCCACCCCTACTGTAAATTTGATAAGGGATATTCCCAGTCCCATCTCATTAGCTCATTCTACCCAATACAGAGATCTTTTGGGAAGGTCAAACCCCTTAGTTCCTTAACCTTGAATTTTCTTCCATTCATCCTCTCTCTCTTTCCACTTTACTAAAAAAAAAAAAAAAAAAAAAAAAAAAAAAAAAAAACCTACTGTATTGAGATTGTTATGGAGCTTTTCTCCCCAGGACTCCATTGAAAACGGGTTCATCTTGGCCCAATGGACTATCCTGGTAAACCAACTGCAAATAAAAATAAAAAATAAAATAAAACAATATTCAGCTTCTTTTTCTGTATTTGTGTTTCCTCCTCCTGCTCCATTATCGATGTGGCTTGTTCTCTAAAGTGTACAGTTGCATCCTTTCTATTGCATTTGTTACTGCTTGTTTATAGCCTGTTTAAATTGTAAGTGTTATTCTAAGCTACTTAGTTTTGGTTTAAGCACTTGAGCTTTAGGCTAACTCCTTAGCTCTCCCTGGCCTTTTCTCTCAGATTCTGAAAAATATGGATGGACAATTTCCTACAGTTTCTCCTGCCAGTCTGGTTGATATGGGCAGCCTGACACAGTGTAGCAACTGCCTTATGTACACAGATAACCACCTACTACTACTACCACCTAGGAACACAATTTGCGAGATATGCAATTACATTAGGAGCCTAGAGTCCAGGCTATCTCCCTCACAAGCCAGCATGTCCGGCACTGAGAAGGCTGTCAACACAATCACTGCACCTCAAACATCACCCACCCCTACACAACACACACACACACACACACACACACACACACACACACACACACGCACACATATGTGGAGGTCCTCAACAAAAACATGCCCAAACAAAGGAGACCTCTGAGGCAAAAATCTCTGAGGCAAATACACACGCAATTTCCACAGCCCTCCACACCACATACCACACATAGTTCAAACAACTCTGTCTCACAACCACTAAGGCTTAACCATAAACCCAACATATTAGTCATAGGTGACTCCATTGTGAGACAAACAGATGTGCCTCTCACCAGGCTGGAAAAGGAGAAAGTCACGGTTAGTTGTCTGTCAGGGGTCAGAATCCACCATATCACACATGCACTCAAGTCTCTCAACAACAGGTACTGTTATGACCGTCGTAGTCCATGTTGGTGTGAATGACTTGAGATGTACCTCCCTGGGCTATATGAAGAGAGACCTGACTAAACTCACTGAATATGTGTCCCAGGCAGGCATGTCCCTAGCCTTAAGCAGCATGCTACCATTACCCAGAATGATTCCTGAATACAAATAGAAAATGATTGCTTTAACAATTGGCTTAGTTTCTGGTGTCATTCCAGGGGGATCCAGTACCTGACAGCCTGGGAAGATATGATCGACAGACCACGATGCTTTGTCAAAGATGGCTTGCATCTGTCTTACCTGGGCTTCACGATTCTGGAAAAGGCTCTTGCCTCCCCTATAGTGCCTTTTTTAGAAAAAATGATGAGTTTAAAACTACCAACATAAAAAATTTCAACAAAACACAAATTAAAACTCATGCTGCTAAATGCTAGAAGTCTAAACATGACCCTGCACTCATTGCAAGCATTCCTAACCCTGGAAAATGCTGACATTTGTGTGGTCACAGAAACTTGGTTCAAAGCTGTGGAGGGCACCCCAGCCTTACCTGGTTACTCATCCTATCATACATTCAGACCCCAAACTGTGGGCAGTAAGCTCAAAGGAGGTGGAGTTTCAATACATATTAAAGACATACACACCTCCAGGCTGGTCAAACAGTATGATGCACAGGAGACACTCCAGGTTCAGTTAACTATTGACAAGACCAGTATACAAATAATAGCTAGCTACTGGCCACTAAATCTGACCCAAGATGCCCAAACGGTCTATCTAGACTAGGGTTGCCACCTTTTAACAAGGGCAAAGTGGGACATGGTGGTGTGGTCAACAGGGTAGAGGTGTGGCCAACATGACACTGGCCACACCCCCACCACGACATTACCAGAGTTGTTAAAGGAGATGCAGTATTAGCTATGGATGCAACATTATGACATTACAGCATACTGAAAACTCAAACCATTTAAATGAAGTGAACTATTACTGCAAACACACACTAATCAGTTGTAACAATAAATAAACTTTAAAGGAATAAAAAACACACTAATCATTAAACAGACACTTTATTTAAAAAGTAAAATTCATAAACCAACCATTGCTATTCAGAAAGAAAAACATTGGCAAACGAAATAATTGGCTTGAAAAACATTGGCACATGAAAGAACTGGCTTGAAAAACATTGGCATGCGAAAGAACTGGTTTGAAAAACATTGGCACACGAAAAAACTGGCTCGATAAACATTGGCAAACGAAAGAACTGGCTCGAAAAACATTGGCATGCGAAAAAACTGGCTTGAAAAACATTGGCATGCTCAAGAACTGGCTTGAAAAACATTGGCACATGAAAGAGCTGGCTCGAAAAACATTGGCATGTGAAAGAAATGGTTTGAAAAAACATTGGCACACAAAAGAACTGGCTTGAAAAACATTGGCATGCAAAATAACCGAGGAATGGAGCAAAAAAGTGTTTACAAACTGTTTGAAAAAGGTCAAATAGTAAATGAGGTAATATAGGGGGCATTTTGGCCATTGAAAACTAACATTAATACAGCTTGTAGAAAATTAAATGCATTATTTTTACCACTGAACATGCCCACCTCACCCCACCCCTCAAGACAAACAAAGTTAACCACATTCACTGAACCAAAAAACAGTAAAATGAATGAGAATGCACAGTGGATACCATAGACCTGCTTTAGCTTTTGACCACAGCAGTTAAAAGAAATGTACGGCACTAATTTACACAGCGCAATGATCTATTAATGAACATGCCCAACAGCAGCACTGGTCGTAATCGGACTATAATGAAGACAATACACAAGTATGTTGAAGACATCACTAAAACACAAAATACAAACTTTGCTACTTATAAACACAAACTACCCTGTAACAACAACATGGTTTAGCACAATCTCAAATACATTGCATTAACTTCTGAGCATCCATCCACAAAAAAAAAAATAAACGGGAAAAAAGTCCATAAACATTTTAACTTTTAAAAATACTTCTTGCAAGAGAAGTAACAAACTACAATGTACAGCAGACTCCATGGGCTCCTTTTACCTCAAAACAGCAATTAATCCAGCACAGCAATGCAATAAACAGGCCCAAGTAAAAGCAACACACCCATATTCACATTACAAGCAAAGCAGTACATTTTAACCTTATTAAAAATGCATAATAAATTAAATGCACACATTTACAAGTATAAATGAAAACAATCTTGAAACAGCTTCGGCAAATTGGCAACATGTACCTACTAGAATAATAAATGAATTACACTAAGTGTTAACATTCCCCCTCAAAAGGTAGACTTGTACCACATACACATGGACTTGCAGGAACTAACAGGAAAAATTACCTAAACAGTATATCGTAACTTCCTGAAAACAGCATTAAATTGCACACATTTCCATACAAAAAAGTGCAAACTATGCTTGAACATTTCCTATCTGCAAACAGACAATACCCAGAAAAAGCTATGACAATAGAAATGAGTCACACTAAATTTATATTGCACTGCCCCCCAACAGAAACAAACAACTTCTATACATAGTTCAGCCTTTTAAAAGTAATGCTTCCAAATCATACGCCCAAGAATAATAACAATTATATACATTCAGGTTTTATATCTTTAAAACTACTACTCAAAAATATCAAAATAACCACTGCACAGATTTAAATACTGCGTACTGCACCCACCATCTACCTCTAAACATTAAAAAAATTAAACCACAATATATTCCCATTTTAAACTAGTACTCAAAAGTCTCAAAATAACCACTGCACAGATTTAAATACTGCATACTACATCCCCATCTACCTCTAAACATTAAAAACTTAAATAAAGCACACTATTCCCATTTTAAATAACTAAAGCCACAAAATGCAATTTACTTACCACTATCACAGTTATTGCTGGGCTAACTTGCTTCCTTCCTGATAGACTGGCTAGATGGTTTTTCAAGCAGTGGCTGGGCTGGCTGACTCCCTTGCTGGCTTCTTTCCTGGCTGGCTGGGCTGGCTGGCAGGTAGGCTCCCTTGCTGGCTTCTTTCCTGGCTGGCTGAGCTGGCTGGCAAGCAGACTCCCTTGCTGGCTTCTTTCCTGGCTGGCTTCAATCCTGGCTGGCTGGGCTGGCAGGCAGGCTCCCTTGCTGGCTTCTTTCCTGGCTGGCTGGGCTGGCTGGGCTGGCAGGCAGACTCCCTTGCTGGCTTCTTTCCTGGCTGGCTTCAATCCTGGCTGGCTGGGCTGGCTGGAGATAGAATAATCAGATCTCAATCGCAGCTGCTATAGAGCTTAGTGCTCTACAGCTGTGACCTTTATGGGACTCTTTTGAGCAAGTTCCCGCCCCCTCCAACCCCTGCAGCCAATTACTGTGCTGCATTACCACCCGAACCTAGCAGGGAATCCTACTAACTGCAGGTCTGGGTGGTGACGTAGCCGCATTGCTGTGGAAAAACCGGAAGTATTTTCGGCTTTTCCATGGCAATTAAATTATTAGCGTTTCGTGATCGCTAAAGGGGGAAAAATGGGACTTTTAAAGTCCCATGCTTGGTGACTGCGGGAAGCGAGATGAGAGGCCTCAACCCGTGAGTGTCCCCCTGACAACGGGACGGGTGGCAACCGTAATCTAGACCTCTTCAAATCTATCAAGATTCAACCCTTTAACCTGATCCTGGTTGACTTTAACTACCCAAACATAGACTGGAAGAACTACTCTTGCCAGAAATGCAAATGCTTTGGAACAGCTAGTCGACACCCCACAAGAGGTGATAATATATTGGACTTGGTATTAACCAACATGAGTAGCCACTGCATCATCCCTGCAGTATCACCCTCCCTTGTAAGATCCAACCATAAAGGGGTCATGTTTGAAGTCTCCATCTCCCCCGACCCCCTTCTAGCTAGGGTCAATCAAAAACACTTCTCCAAAGCTGATTACAGCCTCCTGAGGGATGGTATAAACAGCTTCACAGCCCCCTCCCCCTCTCTGGGAACAGTATCCAAAATTATATCAAATTACTATCAAACATTTATATAGATGCATGGAATCAGGAATACCTGTCAGGACTAAATCATCCTCCGCAAGGAAGAGTAAGCCTGTCTGGTGGACATCTGCAATAAATAAGCTCTATAACAGAAAAAAAAATCGCTGACCAGGACCATAAATGAGCAGCTGCCCAATTGGAAGCAATCTCTCCTTAGCTAAACAAGCAAATAAGAGCACTAGTGAAATGCTCCAAAGCAAACTTCGAGTCCAAACTGGCCACATCTACTAGAGACAAACATAAGGCCTTCTTCACATATGTCTGTAATCTCAAAGATAGCACCCAGATCTGTTCAGAACTGATGGTCAAGAATACCACAAATGCCATTGATATAGCAAACTTGCTGGCTGACAGATTCATCAAAAATTTTACCCCTCTGCCCCCCGTCAGTAAATCAGGACATTCCTAGTACCTGCCTGCTTCCCCTTATAAATAGGGATCAGGTCATCTCTGCTGTCTCAAAGGAAAAACATACAGCTTCCATGGGACCTGATAACATCCCAGGCTGCATCCTACATGAACTCAGGCAGGAACATGCAGCACCATTAGGCACCCTATTCAACCAAAGCCTAAGTACCAGTTTTCTCCCAGCTGAGTGGAAGACAGCCACTGTCATTCATTTACACAAAGGTGGAGCATCCACTGATCTAGGAAATTATAGACCCATCAGCCTAAGTAGCCTGATCTGCAAGGCCATGGAACGGATTATCATGGATCTCATAAATAAGAACATTGGCAAGCTCCAAACACTCGATCCCACACAGTTTGGCATCGTCAAGGGGAGGTCATGTCTGTTAAATTTGGTTGACTTTTTTGAGACAGTCACCAAAGCCATGGATGAGGGGAAGACAGTGTACACTGCCTACCTTGACCTGCAGAAAGCCTTTGACACTATTCCCCACTTGGGCATACTAGATATAGTCTCTCAACTAGGCATCAATCCGTATGTTACTAGATGGGTAGCCAAACTGGCTCACTGATAGAACCCACCTAGTCAAAATAGGGGAAGCCACCTCAAGCAGTAAACCCATATAGAGCGGCAAACCCCAGCATTCAGTCTTAGGGCCTCTGTTATTTGGGATATACTTTTCTGGAGTACAGGCCAAAACCAGTGGGCTATGGCTGACCAAGTTTGCAGATGACTGCAAGTTGGGAGCTGTCATCAATTCTCCTAGTGACGTGGACATCCTCCAAGAGGGTCTCACCCAAACAAATGACTGGTGCCAGAAACATGGCCTCAAGCTGAATACAAAAAAATACATCATCATCCCCTTTGGGGAGAGAGATGCCCCCACAAATTATCACATTAATAACAATGTTCTAAGCACACAGTCAGTCGTGAGGGAGTTGGTCACCCAGATTGATAGCAGTCTGACTTTTGACCACCATGTTGCTTCCATTGTATGGAAAGCTTTCTACATGGACCACCTCATAAGTAAGGGTATCTCATTCAGGGACAAGGAGGTCATAACATCCTTGTATTCTTCCCTTATAAGGCCCATTATTGAGTACAACACCCCATTCAGCATGTACCTCGCAAAGCACATGCAGCAACTGGAGAGACCACAGAGGTTCCTCACCAGGAGAATCCAAGACCTCAAAAATCTACCATCCACAGACAGGCTAAAAGTCCTATGCCTCTACTCTGTTTCATACAGACTCCTCAGAGGTGACCTCTGTCTGGCATACAAGGTGATCTCAGACCCTGCCTTGATGGGACTGCTGCATATCCGCAAGTCAAGCTCCACTCGAGGAACCCACACACGTGGCCTCAACCTGGTGTGTGACATCAATAGGACTTGCTGGTGGGACAGATTTGTGTCCCGGAGACTCCCCCATCTATGGAATTAACTCCCTCTCCATGTCAAGCAAAGTATCTCTTTACCCCTTTTTAAGTGCAATCTGGATAACTGAATGGGAAATAGAAAATACATCCCTGGGATTCCACCTGTGTCCCGGCTGGACAGGGGCATCGGGTGCTGATTTGTCTATGCATGGGCTAAATTCTTGGCTAGGCTTATAAGTAACTTCCTATGATCCTATATATATATATATATATATAAATATATATATATATATATATATATATATATATATATATGTGTACAGACATGTGCGTGTGTGGTGTGTGTGTGTGTGTGTGTGTGTGTGTGTGTGTGTGTGTGTGTGTGTGTGTGTGTGTGTGTGTGTGTGTGTGTGTGTGTGTGTGTAAATGCATGTATAAATGATGCCTGGAGAGAGAGAGAGAGACTTCAAATGGCGAAATGAGAAGAAATCGCTACAAAAAATGGAGATAAGGGCAAACCAAAAGCTGAAGAGAGAGTGAGAGGCTGCATAAAAAGAAATAAATATTGGTACTGCACTTACAATTTTAAAGAAAAAAAAAATGATCACAGGTAAACTAGCCTTAGCCTTTTTTTTTTTCAGATGCATGGATACTGAAATGCAGCAAAAAAAGTGTAGACACATAGGTTCTGGCAATGCATTAATAGTTAAGAGAAGAGACTTAAAAAAGTTTCAGATGGCAAGGTGCTCTGTCCCTCTCAGCATTATTGCTACTGTTAATCAAGCAGACCTGATCTTACTAGGCCCAACATTGTCTCTGATTCTTCAAGATTAATATTTAGCTCTTTGTTGTAAAGATTATTTAAACTGCTTTATACCTTTTAACATCTTCTTAATTGAGAATAAAAACACCAAATGTGCATTAATCTGAAAACTTGTAAAGTCAATAGCTTTCCACAAAACATTAGGATAAAAATAAATCAAATGACTCAGGATGAAAAACAGCTCTAGCCCTATGTTGATTATGATTTTCTTATTAAACTTCAAATGCCTAATGGAGGCCCTAATTGTGCAATTATTAATCCATTTAGCAACATATGGATAATAGTGATTCATTTAAGGCTGACTGTAAGTTTGCTGTGACTGTGGTACTGAACACATCAAAATCTGCAGCGGTTACAGGAACAGGAAAATAAGCATCATTTGCGTCATTCACATAATAAAATCTGATCACAGAGGCTACAGTAACAGGGAAATCAGAACCATTCATGTTATTAAAACCATCACAAGCTGATCAGGTTTGTGAGACAAAATCTGTTCACAACAAACCCACGTTGGAATATGAGTACATCATCCATTTCTCCTCACTTCTGTTGCCCTAGATATTGAATATATATAAAAACTAGTTCAGAAATTAGTCTTACAAAGCATTCTCCTGCAGTGTTGACTGGTGTCAGGCAACTCTCTTAAAACCGAGAAAAAGCTCAGCCTGATTCCTTTTGAGGGAATATAACCATAATCAATTGATGGACACATTATACAATTAAGGCAAAATGGAGTATATCAGTATGCCTGAATTACCATCAATAGCAATAGTAGAATTTTTATTTAATTGGCCAGTGTATAATACACTTCAGATTCTGAAAAAAAAAAAAAAAAAAAAAAGGATGCATTCCCTTGGAGACATTAATATTCCTTACTGAGTGACTGTTCCGATCTGGGACTCTAAAACATTCGTTATAAGACATCATTAACTATATCATAATACATGCTGTTGGACTTGAATACTGTTAATTATCTCCATTGCCTTCTTTTTACTATTTTTACTATTTTTATAGCAGCTTTTTGTTGTTAACTATCAGTGAAGCCAAAACTCATCAGTGATTTTGTTGTTGTTTTGCCTTCTGAAATGAATGGAAATAGTGCACTTTTACTTAGAGGCATTAGCTTCCTTAAATTACTATAAATTTGTTTCTTCTTGTTACTTGTATTGCAGAGTTTATAAACTCACCAAGACGTATTTTGCAATTAAGTGTATCCCCATATTTTTATCAATAAGATAGTGCATCATTTTCTTGACTAGGACAAACAAAAACATTTTTCAACCATGAGCATCTCAACAAAAGTTTACAAGTTAAAAATTAAAATTAAGACTGATTTCAATATATGTAAAAGCAAAGAGAAACATATTCAGCTCCCTCTTCTGCCAATGCCCACCAAAGTTTTTTCTAAACTTAAGCAGTCCTTTAAAAGTTAAACAATAAGATAAAAGTACAAGGCCTAACTGGCTTCAGAAAGGCAGAAGGCCTAAATAGGTTTCCAAATATCATACACTAGCTATAACTCAGAAAACAGATCTACAACACCTTCAAGCTTAATTATGATGAACCGTCCTAAAAGCCACAAGAAATACCTCAGAAACTAAAATGAAAGCCAACAGTTGTTGATTTAGTACTTCATGCAAATAAAATAATGTCTCTAAAAGTCAGGAATAACATTCTCTGAATTGACACATTTAATTTACTTCTGCTATCAACTAGTCTGTAAGACAGTAGCATGCAATTGCACACTAGCAATTGTAAGCAACTTTAAATAAACATTGTGCCAACAAATTTGCATTGTACTCAGACCAGCAAGCTATTAACTTAGCTGAATATCAACAAACAAAAACTGTTCTTAATCTCTTTACTGGATAAGTAGATTGGGAAATAATATTTACAAAATGGACAAAGAAGATTGTTCAATCATATTTCTAGCTACTTGTGCATCAGGTCTGAGGATACATGGATTCACATTCAGTTACACTCCCTCACATGATTTTAAAGCTTAAAAAAGTAATTTAACAAAGAGAAAAACTTCAAAAATCAAAGCACTAATATAAAAATATATCAAAATATTAAATGAGAGATAAACATTCCCAACTAACTCAAATGCATTATTAAGTTTGCATTGAAATAACAAAAAGATATAAATCAACACTTTTCAGGACTGTGACACAAATTAAACAAAGCACTACAACTCAAATTTAAGTATGTTGACTGATTATAAACAGTAAAAAAAAATCCAAAAAAGAAAAACATAGGGCTGCATTCAATAAAGCCTGCACAATCTGCTAAGACAGTGTGCACATCGTGCCACAACGGACACAATATCTTACCATTTTGGATTCAATAAGTGGCTCTACATGCATGTAAAGTCATGCAAACATGGTAAACACTGTGGTGTTCTAATTATAGCATAAGCAGCTAATCAACCTATGAAGGCTGCCAGACCAGCTAGCTAGAATTTTGTAAATAATTCTATGTCATTGTAAATATTAATATGATCCATAGGATTGCCTACAAATGTAAGTAACCTGTATGTTATGTGCTGAGCTTCAAAAATGTAACCACAGTGCATACTGCTGGAAAAGAGCAGAAATGTGTATAAACTATACGCTTGTGCAAATGTATGTTTTCATAGTAGAAACCGGGACATACAGAGTTAACTTGCAAACTCTGAGAAAATAAGTAAAGAGTTTTACAGTTGTGTTTACCACAGCTAGAAGACCAACTGTCTACAGCTAGATGTTCTTTCTATTGTTTTAAGACAACAATAATCACTAGGTTTAAAATGTAAAAGTGTTAATTGTTTTACAACTTCCCATTTCAGGCAAACTTCTAAGAGATAAGTGTCAGCTTCTAAGAGATAAGTATTTTTGACAGAGAACTGTTAAATTCTGTTGGTTCCTGTTAGCCTGGGAACTAAAGCAGAGGTGACAGGAATGATGTAATCTAAGATGACCCAGCAGAAATGCTTGATAGTAACTTAAGAACTATCTCAGAGAGAAAGTCTATGCATTTTGTATTTGTCTCTGGACCTGTAAACATTTCACCAGCACTTGCCATGCTCTGTAAGTAAGACTTGGATCATAGTATTTCTCTTAGAGATAGATACGAATATAGTAAGATGAGTTTAGATGTTTTCTGTATTTATATGAGACTGTCCTGCGATGTTGTTTTAAAATATTTCCTGTGATTGTGAAGTCTGTTGTCACTATATTGCATTATTGAGTATTGTCTTGTTCTTTTATTTATTATTAAATATATTTAAACATTTTAATTGTGGCTGGTTTGTTTATATTATTTAAGATATTTAATCTCTTAGAGTACTTGCATATGTATTTGGTAACATTGTACAGGCCACTCTTAAATAGCCTTAAAAGTCTTGGAAACACTTACCATTTGGACAATAGTAACATTACACAGTAGAATTGGTCAGCCTTTGTAAGGGCCTTATTAGTGGCTGATAAGTAACAGTGGTTGGTGGCAGCTAGAACTACCTTATTGTCTGAGCAGAAGGGGTCATAGCTAGTAAACCTGTACCAGCCTTCCCCAGGAGTGTCTATGTGTTTGTATATAAATCAAATCTCAAAGTGTGTGTGTGACAGCTACTTGGGCAGGGACACAATGCACTGGTTGGACAGAGAGGGTGCTGGAGGTGTTGGCTTGACCACTTAGCTGAGATCTGAATCCTATAGCTGTGCCAGTGGGGAGTCTTATTGTGGATCTGGAGAGAGAGGGAGAAACCAGCCCCAGACTGACTGTGATCTCTGTGTGCTCTTAAGGGAAATTCTACTTTACTGTGTGTGTACTAGTCATCCTCCCAATGTCCACATCCTTCACTGGTGTTAGTGGTGAGGATTGTGGTTCCTTGATTACTGGGCCAGTACAACAAATCCAAGATGGAGGAGCTATTCAACAAGCTATAAAGCAACCATGTACACTCATTTATGGTTTTGCCCTGCAGATTCCAAAACCTATTGGAATACACCCACAGAAAGGAGTCTACACAGAAAGAATGTTAGGTGATGTTGTTGCTTTAATTCATGTGTATGTGCAACAGGATGAAGTCTATGCTGCTGTTGCTGCTAACAGACCACAGCCAAGAAGAAGAAGTGTTTTTAGACCCCATTTAACTTTTCACAATCTACATGAGGTAGAAATTGAACAGCACTACAAGATGGATAGAGACACAGTACAGGAACTGCAATCTCTGTTGTCCTCAACTCAGACAAAGGGCAAACTGAGATTAAACAATACTGGTGGAGACAAAGGAATGCACAGCACTTAGAATTTTAGCTACAGGAACCTTTCAGAGACCAACAGGGTACATGCTGGGGGTGTCACAGGCATCAGCATCCAGGATCCTCCATCAATTCCTGAATGCTCTGCTCCAACATGCCAGTGACTACATATATTTTCCCCATACACCTGAGGACAAGGCCACAGATATGCAGGAGTTCTTCTCTGTAACACACTACCTTGAAGTACTGGGTGCCATATACTGTACACATATAGAAATCAAATCACCACCCAGGGAACAGAGAAGGGAGTACATAAAGAGGAAAGGCTTCCACTCCATTAACTGCCAAGTCATGTGTAATGCTAAGGGAATCATCTTGAATGTGTATACTAGCAACCCAGGCAGTTGCCATGACTCACATATCTGGCACAACTCCCACCTGTATGAGATGTTTACTAGTAGTGATAACCCAGATGGTCATATACTCGGGGATGCAGATTATGCACTTGAACCATGACTGATGATGCCCATTATAAATGCACACACACCAACTACGATATAATGAGGCACATGCTCAAACAAGAAATATCATAGAATGTGTATTTGTGCTGCTGAAGTCACAGTTCTGGTGTCTAGATACATCTGGGGGAGCCCTGCAGTACAATCCACATACATGTACTGAAATCTTCACCATCTGTGCCATGCTTCACAACATCATCCTAAGAAAATAGCTTCAGCAGGATCAACAAGAGGAAGAGGCACATGTCCCACCACCCCTGGCATGGCCAACACAGCCACACACAGGTGAGGAGTCAGAGGGAGAACCAACAGCTGCTCTAGGTATTCTAAGAGACAACACATAGCACACTCACTCACCACCCAAGAGGCTAAAGCTTTCATCCTATACATATATATATATATATACAGTAAATTTGATGTCAGGCAATGCTTACAACCTTTACCGCCCCATGTAATGGCTGTGTACTCCCAACAACAGACAGAGTCAGCCCTGAACTAAAACTGTAGCAACTGCTGGATTAACAAGGTAAGTGTTGAACCTAGAATATTTAAAAATATCTAATAATACAAATGAATGGCATATCCTTGCAAACTGCCACTTGGCAGTGTAGGTAAGTAAAAGGTGGCTGATTTGTACAGCAATGACTTCAACATGTAACACCAGTGACATATGTGAATACATGTGTCCTCTATCAAGTAACAGGCCTCAGGCATCAAAGATTCACACATTCATACCTCTGAAAAGTATTGATTGTCACAGAATTCCCTCAGTTTGACCTTATACTTTTGTACTGACAAATCATTAAAGAGATAAGTTAAATGTTAATGACATACTTTTCAGTTTCAGACTTCATATCCCTCAGGAAAAAAATCTCAAAAAACATCATTGCAAAAACTGTTTGATTCTATCAACTTTCTAATTTTGTAAGATGAAAAAATGTAAAAAGTTTCCATACTGTTCAGACTTTGTCCCACTTTTATTTATAGCTTAATCAACTTTGTTTCTGTAAGAGTATGGAAGGTATGTACACATTACAAATACATGTAAGAAAGCAGTACAATTAGCAAAACAACATCACAAACACTAAGGCAGCCATGCACCCTGAACATCAGACAAAAAAAACTTCTGTATCTCTGAATCAAAAAGATAGAAAACAAGGAAATGGCACAGTTAGCATAATTTGCACAAAGTATTTTGTGTGTGTGTGTGTGTGTGTGTGTGTGTGTGTGTGTGTGTGTGTGTGTGTGTGTGTGTGTGTGTGTGACGGGGTAGGGCAGGAAGCCTAGGCTGGCACAAAAGGTAAGTGAGTCTGTGTGAGTAAGAAAGAGAAACAGGCATACATTTGGAAAAGGTGTCAAATGTCCACTGAGACAGAATGATCTTTAAGCTTCATGACTCATGACTGGCACATGTAGCTGTTATGTGTGTGCATCTGTATGAGCACTCTGGGTGAAATTGGTGTGTGATTGTCTACAAGAATACAGCCAAGCTTTGCATTAGCTCGATATCTTGATATGTCAGACAGGTGTGAGCCATGCATGGTAGTGGTGGCAGTTCATAGTCATCATACCCAACCACAAGAACTGGCTCCACTGGGAGTTGCACTTGCATGTCCACACCCATGGTCAGATGCACTGCTGCTACCTGAATGTGACTGATGTCTGCTGAATGAGCTTACCTCATGAGTACACCTAGGACCATGATCTTGTGGCCTGACACAACTGAGTGTGGACACTTCAACCACTGACAGAGCGGTGGAAGTAGTGCCACTATGGGAGCATGATCAGGCACAGCCAAGTCAACTAACATCAGATGATGTGGCTGACCTATGCCCATGTGGATGCCATCCCCCTCCCAGCAGATGTTCCATCACAGGCACCACATGTTCCATTGTGTCATTCATCCAATCCATTTAATCAGCAACATGGTGGAGGCAGTCATGCATGTCAGCCTGTGCCACATCTACAACCCTAAGCATTTCCTTGGAGGGCTTGTTGGAATGTGCCTGCACATCCATGATGGCCTTAAACATACACTGAGTCATACAGAAAGACATACCTGGATCAAGTGGAGGATGGACAGCAGGACTCCTCTGAGTACCCCTAACAATCCTTCTGTGTAGCACTTCACCAACACTTTGGCTACAGTCAGAGTCAATAGGCACTGAAGCCTCAGTAACCACACTGCCTTGACTGAGTGTCTCAGTCTCCCCCTGTCCAATATCTAAGGACCCACTGGAATGGGTTTATGTATGTCTACTGGCTGTGTCTGATGGAATTACAGGGGATGCCTGAATGTCAACCTCAGTACCAGAGTCAACTCTGCACCCCCAACTGTGTCTCTGTCCACCATCATCATAAGAGTTTGCCAATACTCTGACATCAGGTGGTAAGAGTCCTACACTTCCACCTTCAATATCCTCTATGATAATAAGCAATAAACACAGGAAAGAAATTAATACCTACACTTCTACAGTTTAATATATGCTAACAAACTAACACTGTTAACACTGTCATGGATAGTACAGCAATACACTCATAGTTCTGACAGCCATATCACACATACAGATAAAATAAATATTTCTATGAACTGCTCATAGGTTCATAGGTTCATAGGTAGATACTAGGCTATCTGCCCTAGGGCAGTTATAAGCCTAGCCAGAGTGTATTCGGCTTCCACCTCCCTATTAGATTAGCCTACTGTGCCTCTGTAAAGTAGGTCACAGAAGGTAGCCTTTTAAGATTAGGTTACTGTGCCTCTGTCTAGCAGGGATGCAGGAGAGATCCCAGGGGTGAATTTGCGATTTCCCATCCACGCGTCCAAATTTCGCTTGAAGAGGGTCAGCGAGGGGCTATGTCTAACATGAATTGGGATTCTATTCCAGAGTGAGGGGAGCCTCTGGGAAATGAATTTGTCCCTCCAGCATGTCCTATTTATTTTTGTGCTGAGGTTTAGGTCCCTGGAGCATGTAGTTCTAAGGGACTTGGATTTTTTGAGGTGGAGCATGTCCATTAATTCTGGGTTTGACATGGCCTTGTATGTCAGGCATAGATTGCCTCTGAGTAGGCGGTAAGCAATTGAGTAGAGCTGGAGTTTCTTTAGTCGAGCTGCATAGGACATCTGTTTGTAGCCCATGATCCTTTTGGTGAGGTACTTTTGGGGTCTCTCCAGTTGCTGCAGGTGTTGGGTAAGGTACATCCCAAAAGGGGCATTGTATTCAATTATGGGCCTGATGAGTGACAAGTAGAGGGGCACAATGACCTCTCTTGATCTAAATGCGAACCCTTTCGTGATAAGGTGGGCTATATAGAAGGTCTTTCTAACCACTTTGGCAACATGATTATCAAAGGAGAGATTACTATCTACGTTGGTCCCCAAATCTCTAATTACTTCTTCCGTACTTAATGGATTACCACCTATGTGGTAATTTGTGGGCACCTTGTTTTTCCCAAAGGTGATGACTATGCACTTTTTAGCATTTAGCTTGAGGCCGTGGCTCTGGCACCAAGCATCCATCTCTGTGAGACCCTTTTGGAGGATGCTTGTGTCAGCTGGAGATTTGATTATGGCCCCCAGTTTGCAGTCATCTGCGAACTTTGTCAGCCATAATCCCCCGTGTTAGCCTGAACCTCAGAGAAGTATATACCAAACAAGAGAGGTCCCAGAACTGAGCCCTGTGGGACGCCACTTGTAACTGGTTTGGATTCGGACATGGCACCTGTGATTCTGACCATGTGGGTTCTATCTCTGAGCCAGTTTGCAACCCATCTTGTGATATAGGGGTTGATATTTAAGCTGGTAAGCTTATTTATGATGCCCGAGTGGGGTATTGTGTCAAAGGCTTTTGCGAGGTCCAGGTAGGCTGTGTGGACTACCTTGCCTTCATCTATGGCTTTGGTAACTGTTTCAAAGAAATCAACTAGGTTTAAGAGGCAAGATTTGCCCTTAACAAAGCCAAATTGGGTAGGGTCCAGTGTCTGGAGGCTCCCAATGTCTTTGTTTATGAGTTCCATGATAATACGCTCCATAGCTTTACAGACCAGACTAGTCAGGCTTATGGGGCGATAGTTTCCTGAGTCCGTTGTGGCACCACCTTTGTGGAGTGGGACCACTGTAGCTGTACGCCATTCTTTGGGTACATATCCTGTAGTAAGGCTAAGTTTGAACAGTGACTTAATGTGAGGGTTCAGTTCTTCTTGGAGCTCATGTAAGACACAGCCTGGGACACCGTCCGGTCCCATAGATGCTGTGTTTTTTGCTTTGGAGAGGGCAGCTTTCACCTGTGCATCTGTGATGTCAGGGAGGTTAAATTCAGTTGGGATAGGCATTTGCTCCTTTGGGGGGGAAGGGGGGGGAGTTTGTGCTGAATCTGTCTGCCAGGATGTTGGCTATGTCTGTAGGTTCAGTATATTTTGTACCATTATGCAACAATTCAGAGCATATCTGGGAGTTTCCACCCATGTTCCTGACATAACTAAAGAAGGCCTTGTGATTCTCTTTAGTGTCTAGGGCAATTTTTCTTTCAAAACTGGCCTTTGATGATTTTATGAGGGATTGAAGTTTCTTGCTAATACTGATCAGAGATGCCTTCCCTTTTTGGGATTTTGCTCTGTCATGTAGTAGCTTCCTCCTTCTATTTTATAGCTTATTTATGGCCGGGGGCCACCAGACCTGTCTCCTGTTTTTGGAGGAGTGAGTCTTGGTTTTATTTAGGATAGCACGATCCATGAATTCCTGCAGGTGCTCATAGAATGCATTTGTAAAGGATTCTGCGGATTGGGCTGTATTATCCTCTGGCCCAGGGGCTTTGAAGGATTCCACCTCAGTCTTGAGAAGTGCAAAGATGGCTTTTGAGAAATTCTTTACAGCGATTTCCTTGGCTGGGGGTGGGGATGGGATATGGATGTCCAGGGAAATTTGTTTATGGTCTGATCTTACCAATGAGGGGTTTACCTCTGGTGTGGAACATAGAGTCCCCATGTTGGTGATGACCAGGTCCAATATGTTGTTCCCTCTTGTGGGAGTGGTGACCAGTTATTCCATTGCATTAGAGTTTATAAATTCAAGGAACCGTTGGGCGAGGGTGTTTGGGCTTGAGTAGTTTTTCCAGTCAATGTTTGGGTAGTTGAAGTCACCCAATAACATAGTGTTTGGAGAGACCTTCATATTCTCCAGTGTTCTCAGGAATGCCAAGTGGGGTTCCTGTAATAGGGAGGGTGTTCTGTAGCAGGCTACAAACTGAAAGGCAGTTTTGCCCGCTTTTAGTTGCACATGGATGGTTTCTGATGCTTCGTGCAGTGCCACTAACCTGGAGGTGTAGGTATCTTTGATGAATATAGATACTCCCCCTCCTTTTGTGCTTCAGTCCAAGTTTTGGGGCCGAAACGCATGGTATGAGTTATAACCTGGTAGTGCTGGGGTGCTCTCAGGAGCCTTGAACCAGGTTTCTGTTACTGCACAGACATCAATTTTCTCCATACCGAGGAGAGTCTCGGGTGTGTGCATCTTGAGGTTTAGACTTCTGGCATTGAGTAGCATCACCTTTAGTTTTTTTTATCTTTGGGTTGTCTATGGAGGTGGGTTTGTCCTTTGAGCCTTGCCTAAAAAGGCACTATGGGGGTGGCAAGAGCCTTGGACAGTATACGAAAGCCTAAGGGTGACAGGTGCAAGCCGTCCCTAGCGAAGCAACGTGGCTTGCCGAGCATGTCATCCCAGGCTGCCAGACACTGGATCCCCTTTGAATGACACCAATACTTTAGCCAGTTGTTGAAACTGATCATTTTGTCTTTATACTGTGGCATCATTCTTGGTGAGGGCAAGATGCTACTCAAGGTCAGGGTCATACCAGCCTGGGCTACATGGTCAGAGAGCTCCTCTATGTCTCTTTTCATGTAGTCCAGGGAGGTACGTCTCAGGTCATTCACACCAGCATGGACAATGACGGAGTCATACTTGTACTTGCTTTGGAGTGACCTGAGTGCTTGCGTTATGTGGCGGATCCTGGCACCCGACAGGCAGCTTACAGTGACCTTGTCCTTGTTCAGTCTGGTGAGCAGGACGTCAGTGTGCCAGACAATAGAGTCCCCTATAACAAGTGTATTTGGTGTGTTGTTTGGCCTTAAGGGCTGTGACTGTGAGGCACACTGATTTTGTGAGATATGTGATTTGTGGGTATTGTTGAGGGGTGGCTGTTGCTTGTATATCTGCTTAGGAGGTCTTTGCTGTTTAGGCAGATTTTTATTTAGAGCCTCCGAGTATATTTTTGTGTGTTTATGTGTTGGGTATGCAGATGCAATAGGTCTGTGTGAGACTGGATTTGTGGTGTGGGTGGTTACTTTTTCCTCCTGACTGACTGTGCCAGTCTTGGGTTGAGAGAGCTCTGCCTCCAGTTTGGCTGCGTAACTGCATCTCTCACATGTATTAGAGTTTGTTGGAAGGAGGAGAGGGTTGTCTGTGTACATAAGGCAATTGTAACATTGCCTCCAAATTCCCAGATTCACCAGCTGGACTGGAGAGTAACCTTGAAAATGACCCTTGGAAGTACCAGATTAGTATAGGGAACTGTTTTTTTACTGATCAGATTAGGGAAGGGAACTGATTTTTCACTTGATCAGGAAGGACCAATTGGGAGTCTAATACTTATGAGAAGTCAAGGAGGGTGTAGTGCTTTAGTTAGTTAGTGTTTCCATATAAGAGCTGAGCAAGTGCAGGGCTTTAGAAAAAGAATAGAGTGATTACTTTGAGAGTTTGAACAGTTCTAAGGGAAAAAGTGAAGAGCAGACTTTGTGGAGCCTGGAATAGTTTAAACCTGTTTAGGCGGTGCTGCCCGACGCTGCTCAGTGTGCAAAACTGTGCAAAAAGAGAGTTGAAGGGTTTTAAGAGAGAGAGATCAAGGAGTTTAGAATTGACCCAAAATAGCCAATAAAACTACAGCTTCTAGGTAGTAACCACTCCTCCAGGGACAGGCAGGCTGTTCAGTGTTAACCACTCCCACTGGTGAACACAGAGACTTCCCTTTAGCCCAAGCAAGCACTGGCCTTCTAGAAACTTCCAAACAGTTCAGAACAGCAAATCTGTAACTGAACTTTCTTAACTTTCAGAAAGTGGGAAAAAAGCAAGATGTTTTTGTTTTTTTTTTTCTTTTTGTTGTAGTTTAAAGGTAGCAGAGATACACAAGCAGCAAAATAATCACAACAGTGCAATCAGTACTGAAATAAAATGTCAAAACGTAGGCGGCAAAGCAGTAAAACTTAACAAAAAATCTGAAGAAAATACTTAAAATCACAAAAGGGGCTCCTTTTCTTCTCTCAGCGTTTTCTCCCCTTGGCAGGTGCTTCAGCAACAACTAGCAAGCCTGAAAAGATGCCAAACCCACGAGGCAGCCTGGTTTTAAGAGAGAGAGATCAAGGAGTTTAGAATTGACCCAAAATGGCCAATAAAACTACAGCTTCTAGGTAGTAACCACTCCTCCAGGGACAGGCAGGCTGTTCAGTGTTAACCACTCCCACTGGTGAACACAGAGACTTCCCTTTAGCCCAAGCAAGCACTGGCCTTCTAGAAACTTTCAAACAGTTCAGAACAGCAAATCTGTAACTGAACTTTCTTAACTTTCAGAAAGTGGGAAAAAAGCAAGATGTTTTTGTTTTTTTTTCTTTTTGTTGTAGTTTAAAGGTAGCAGAGATACACAAGCAGCAAAATAATCACAACAGTGCAATCAGTACTGAAATAAAAAGTTTGGATTACCATGTGCAGATGATTCCACACTTGCTAGGGAGGATGGTCTGGGAAGAAGTTAAGCAAAATGTAAAGACACCATTATCGCAATAACAGAAACATAGGGTGAAAAAATTGGGGACCTAAATATATCCATTAACAATACATTTAGCAGAAATATGGATGGCGCTTCACCCCATGCCCATGTGTAATGAACCAGAATATGTTGTTAACTGTATGATGTATAACTTGCTCCCCACCAAAAAATCTATTAAACAAACTTAAGTATTGCTGTCAGTATTTTACTATACAAGAAATATTTTAACAATTGACATAGGTAAACCTACCTGGAAGCTCCTCCTGGAACATTATTATCCTCCCTGAAACAACACCAACGTCAATCACATGCTGTTGTGCTCTTTCCACTGAGCTCTCTGGATTCCTGACAGTGGACAGTAACTCTTCATTTGGTGTCAGTGGCATCAGGGGTGGCTCTGTAGCAGCTCCCTCAGTAACAATATATCCATGGGCTACTACAGCTGTTCTCTTCTGGGCCAATGAAATCATGACAGTGACCTTATGACACACCTGATAATATCACCTGCTGCATCCCCCAACAGCATTTACATTATTCACTATCTTGTTCCAAATGTGCATTCTTCCAGGCATATCCCCATGTCCTCTTTCGAGCAAAAAGGCACTATGTTGCTGAAATGCTTGCATTATCATGTTATTTTTGGAGTCACTGAAGGGGTGTGTGGTAATTGGGATGCTTGGATGCCATAGTCCTAGGTGAAGTAAAACAAAAAATGATACTATACATAAATATCACATAAAAAAGTCCTGCTTAGATATAACACATATTATTAGTTTTCCAATGTTACCCACTGGAGAAACAAACAACTTTCAAGATATTCAAATATAAAAAAAGGATTATGTGGTTGTAACATATCACAGTCAACACATACCAGAGTTTAATCCAAAACAAGGGGAGTAACAATAACAAAGCAAACCTCTGTACAAACATGTTTTTATGCCAACACAGAAATGGAACATGGGTCCTCTACTCCAAAACAACAGGCAGATGACATTTGGTACCAAACAAAGAAATAAAACACCAGTGACTTGTTATAAGTGCTATCAAAGAATCTGTCTCAAAACATGTGTACACATTTATCATAGAACAATCATTTTTATGCAATTGCCAGTCACCTCTACCTGTGGCCAGCACTCCTCTAGAGGTGTCTATGGGCCATCCTAAAGGGCTAACTCCCCTATGTCATTGATAATATAGGGCATTTACATTTTACTGAAATAACAGAAAAGTATAAAGAGAAACAGTTGTAACTTTAATGTTTGTGATAAAATTTAATAAGGCTGTGCATCTGAGAAAGTAAAATGCCCTTAAAAAATTGCATATGCCTTCAGTAAACATCTAAGAAGTGCATACAGATAAAAGTAGTATTTGCTAATGTGTGTAAATGTGTATATGTGTGTGTGTATATATATATATATATATATATATATATATATATATATATATATATATATATATATATATATATATATATATAGTGAAGTGAGCACATCCAGTATATAAGTGAAAAAGGCAATCATACCTTATCAAGATCAGTAGTCTTCTGTGCAGAGAAATCCAAAGCAATAGCAATCTTCTGCTTCTGTTATCTATATAAACAATCACCTCACCTTTAGGTTCTCTATCAACACAGTTCCCTTTTTATACTGTAGCTTCATGTCTGTGGGCACAGTGAAGATGCAAATGAGGTGTGAACTCATTAGAATTGCTGAATTCCAAATCCTTGGCTTCATGTACAGATGTAAACATAGTGCAGAGAAATCTCAGTGTTTGTGGCTAATGGATTGCAACTGTGAATGATTACTGGTAGGGAGAAGAAAAACGCAACAGCAATTCAGACTCCCTTACCTCCAGTGGGTGTGTCAGCCAGGTTAGACTTAGAAAGTGTAGAAATAATTGTATCAATGTTTTTAAATATAAGTAAGCAGCACACATTTTTCATTTTCTGTTCAGTAACATCCAAACTATACTGCATTTGTTGAAAACTGTATATTATTGCCATTTAATATTCCCACACATTTTAAGGACAATGATACAAAATGCCTTATAGACTGTACATCTCAGATTACTGCTTAGATAAGAGAAGAATAAACAACATACAGAGATAAGACAGCTCTACATTTCTGCAAACAATAGTCATAAATAGTTGTGTGATTACTCATTGACCTACATCTGAAATTAATACATGCACAAACAATTCAGAAGTGCACAAATGTCATATGTCTTGTTAATACTGTGGATGATGTTGAACTTGCTTGTATGTACAATGATTTTCATTCTCTGTTGCAAAGCTGTTTCTGTGGCAGAGACAGATAAGGCACCCTTACTGTATTTTGAAGGCTCATCAGTGTGAAAGTTCAAATCCAAACTTGTCTGAAGATCTTTCATGTCTACTAACATATATTTTGTAGTGTAGTTTATTTTATACATTTCTTTTTTTTAATGCCAGTATTTACACGGTGTGTGGCTTAGCGCAAATGGGGAAACAGATAAACACAATAAATGTCATGTAATGTATTTCTTTGCTAACCAATACAACAATTACCCCTGTGGATCATTTTTTGTGTGTGTAGCACATATGCTATCTATAGATCAGGGTTCAAGTCCCACCTTTGTCTTTTAATGATGAAACCTAATAAACACTTCTCACAAGGCTAAAACAAGTTTAGCTTTGCTTGTCTTTTTCACACACTGCTTAACATCATGGAAATTTAGAGTAATGGCCCACACGCAAAGAAGGCAGAACACCTGCAGACAAGATGCAGGCATTCTCGATTTCAAAAAGGATACAGTGTTGCATTTTTTGCTTTCCATTGCACAACATCACTTAGTGACATTACACAGTGGTTAGCAACCTTCCCCAATAACTGCAGGTCCAGAACACTTGCAGAGAGGAAGCAGACAATTGACAATTTCAAAACAGATATTTTCTATCAAGTATATTGGGCATCATGCAAACACACTAAGTGGCACTGAGTGCCAGTTAACACACAGAAGTTAATAATGAATAGGGAAATATTCATCTGCTAGTTTAATTATTCCTGTGGCAGGAGGTGTATGTGTAGGGGTACAATACAGATGGTCCTGGGTTCTAATACAGAAAATTCCAAATATTTTTACTTTTGTTCCATTTTACTTTATATTAAATGTCACATAAAAGTTAAACATGAATATAAATAACAATAAAAATAAGTATGTATAGCAGTGGAGCTTATATGAATTATATGCATGACTGAGGATATGCACACTACTATGTTTCTGTAATTGTAATTGTGCTATCTGGTCTTGGATGGCCTTCAGACTTCAATAAGACTCATACACACAAAAATGCATAAACCCAGACTTTGTCAGGTCACACACATACATAGTTAAACCCTCAATCTGTCATGTGTACTTATTTATAATTCATGGCTATTTCTGAGAAACACTTCTTCTGTGGTAAAGATGGAAAATCACCACTGTGGAGGAAAGTGTTTTGTCTCTTATACATAAGTTCGAATCCCACATTGTAAAAATCAGTTTTATCAATGTAAAAAAGCTTAACCAAAAATCTGTCAGATCATAAAATGTATACCCCCAGTACGTCTGCAAAGTTAATTCACTTAACAGTTCCAGCAGCAAACAATCCTCAAACTAATGCCAAGTGTCAGATTAGCCTTACAATTTCCAAAATTGTTTTCCTCTCTAGAACTTTACTCTCTGCTTAACATCATGCAAACATGGTTGGCAATGTTACATACATACACACATACAAATATTTCAAACACAGGCATCAATGCCCATTTAGCTTGCCAATATACCAAAACACTTGTTTCCATAAGTGTCCAGGCTGTTCTTAAAAATATCTAAACTAGTACTTGCTTTAATTTAATTTCATAGTCTGTTCCATGCATCAGCTACTCTGTCAGAGAACCAATTAGCACACTTCTCATTCCTTTAGAATATTCTACACAGGTTGTCTGATGATTCTCTAGTACATTTTGATAACCCCAAACATTCCCAGAGGTAATTGTCTCTAAATGCCCTATATACCTGAATAAGATCTCCTCTTCAATATCTGTAAGAGACACTGTACAAGTTCAGGTATTTTAGTATTTCATAATAACTTAAATTTTCACATCCATGGATGCTCTTAGTATATTTCCGCTGTACTCTTTCCAGTTTACTCATGCTTGTTTTCTTATAGGGTTTCCATATTGTTATTCCATACTCAAGTTTGGGTCTAATGTAACTAATAAACAATGGCTTCATTATTTTTGATTTCCTAGACTTCATAAATCTTTTTATACAACCTATAGTTCAATAACTATAATTAACCAATTGGTTGATATGATTAGAAAAACTCATAGCTGGACCACCTATATACCAAGGTCCTTAAATTAGTCTACAGTTTCAATCACTGTGTGATGTATTAAAATTCACCTTTTGATTTATGCCTCCCAAATCTCATATGCTTAGTTTCTGATGTATTTATCAGCATATTATTCTGTTGCACCCAAATGGTCAATTTAGTCAGGTTATTTTGCAGACATGCCTTATCTGTAACACATGTAATCAGTTTACCCAATTTCAGGTCATCTGCATATAGACTGTAGAACACCTCAGGTGAAAAAGTTAGGTCTGAAAGGTACAATCTAAACAAGTAAGGGCCTAGGACAGAGCCCTGTGGGACACTCTGACTGTAACCAATGATTTCACCTGTCCAGTTGCTGTGTGGTACTTGCCATGTCCTATTTGTAAGTCATGCAGCTATCCATTTTATCAAGAGTACATCAATACCTAGTTGTACTAATTTATTGATCAGTGTTTTGTGTATGACCCTGTCAATTGCTGAAGCTAAATCAATATAAATTACATCACAGCACAATTTTTCATTCATAGCTGTTATTATATTGTTATAGAACATCATTTTGCAGGTGGTAATAGATCTAGTTTCAACATATGCATGCTGATATATGGTTTCAAGTCCCAACCTATCCAATTCTGACAATAACTTATCCAATATTACTTTCTCCATTATTTTTCCACAACAATGAAAGTAGACTTAAGGGTCTGTATAACTCTAGCTTTGTCCTACTTCCCTTACCTTAAAAACAGATTTAATAAGTGCATGTCTCCAATCTTAAGGAATCTTCCCATATTTATATGACCTAGTGAATAATAAAGATAATGGTACAATAAGATCTTGCTGAAGAGTTCTCAGGTCATTGTTGTTTGGGTTTGTGCACTACCAGTAAACTTGATAACAGGCAATGTGGGAAATCATTATTAGCTATTGCTGTTCTCTCTCTCTGATTGGACATGGCTGGTGTTAGAAGGGAAGGTGCCCAATTTAGTGCACAGAGGTGGAGTGTTGTGGAGTCCAGAATCTTTACTGGACTCCTAGTAAAGCACCGCATCTGAAGGTTTTTGCAGAGGGAACTATACCAGCTCCCAGTACAAGTCTGAAGCTTGGAATAGTCTAGCAAAGGCTGGCATTCCACACACTGGAGAACCTGAAAAGGTGCAAGAGGGATACACTCAACCTGTGGCTTGATGAATTCAGGACTGGTAACATTCCATAGTTGTGTAAGTATACTAATAAAGATAAGTTATAGTAGATAGAAAGCTACATACAGGCAAGACTGGTATGCATAATGCACTTTTGTTGTTCTCCTCTCTTTATTCCACAGCTAATACAGAGATTACTACAAATAGAAAGGATTATGCTAAGCTTCTAGAGAGACTGACAGAAGCAAGGAGTATGTGTGCAGCAGAAGAGAAGTATTATTGTAGCTTTTAAATTAAAATTTATTTTCCATAGAGTTGCAGCAAGGAAAGCATACATATCCTAACTGTAAAAGCAAGCATGCATGCTTCATTTGGTAGCACAAACCAACTGTAGGCATCAAGTCTAAGACTGTAGTCAGATGTTATGGGTTCAACTACCACAAGTAAAAAATATAAAATCGTACAATACATAAAGATTAAATTAATTTCTACACAAGTGACATAAATACCCTGCTGTTAACTTAATCTGTAAAATTGGGCCAAGCATATGTAGTTGTTAAGAAGTATACGTAAATGTAAAAGTTCAGATAAAATACTTTATTATTGTGTTAATGCACTCTATGTCACATATGATGGTACTAATTTAATCTTTTTTTTTCTCTCACCCCAACCCTTATCTCTTTTTTTATTCTATGTCTCGTCAAAATGTTTCCATGTCATCCATCTCTGACAAATCACAAAATGCTTTACAGTACAGGGAGGCAAGCCAACCCCAGTGGCTCAGCCTGCCCCTCCTCCACTGGTTCCCGTACCAAAACCCAGCACATCTGGGACCCAAATGGCAGTACTGCCTCTGCTGCCCATGCACTACCTGTACCCTCAGGTAGCACTACTCCAGCTGGTGCTGTGGTACTCTCCAGGAGTACTGGTGGAGATGGAGATTTTATCACTGACCAGGAGATGCCACAGCTGGTGCGTAGGGTCATGCAGAGCACCACTGGTGAATGCCTTTGCTGGATGGAGAGGCTGCTCTCCCTTATAGTCCTTAGGAAAAGACATCAAGCACTCCAACAGCCAGCAGAGTAAGGGGATGGTAATGACAGTCCTGCAGGTGAGGACTAGATTCTCACTGTTCCAATGTTGATGGGCATTAACATTTGATGTCCCCTCCCTAACCTTAATCATGGCATCCCCAACCTTCTGAATCCCTGTGTCTTGTCCTGTTCATCCTGTTTGTTTGCATCTGCTTCCTCACCTACCCTACTTAACTGACACAGAAATATCTATGTCCCTTACTCCACATTCCTCTCTTACTGAAGCAAAAAAAAAAAAAGATATATCATCCCATACAAAGCTCTCCACCTCATACATGTGTCTTCTTGACACACTTGATTTGGTCCAATTGACTATACAAAATGATCACATCTGTTGAAGTGACAGTTCAAATTCAGCTAATATTCTATACATATTTCCGTTTTACACCATTGAAGAAGTGGATAGCTATAGTTGTTTCCTACCTCCGTCCTGCACATTCCTGTTTTGCTTTCACTTTTTTATCCCCCTGCTTTCCCCCCATTTCACCGCTTTCATATCTACCCCATTTAACACCTTTAATCTAGTAAAAAAAAAAAAAAAAAAAAGAATCACATGCAACACACACAAGTAAAAAGCAGCCCTTCACTATTTGCCATCTGTGTTTGTGCGGAGTTTAGCATTGCTCACCAATGCTAAGCAATGGTGAATGTCTCTTCAGTGGTGCAGTTACCTCTGTACAATGCTACTTAAACAGGCTGTACTAAGGTAAGACACAGTGCATGTATAGCAAAGAATGATTTAATTACATAATAAAAACATATTTACAATTATTAGATACACCTGGATTCAAACCCTATAACATCTGTTCTCCAAAAGAAATGTGTCAATACATTTACACCTGCTCCCACAGAGTTACCTAAGCAGCAGGTATGTTTCATACACTCAGTACTCAGAACTCTTGTAATTTTATGAATGAGGCTTATGTTTGCCCACTGCTTAACTATTTACAAACATGAAAAACAGTAGAAATGTGCATCTCACATGCGCAAACACTTCACCATCGATCATGCAAACCAGGTGGCTGGTGGTGTGCTATTGAAAGTTTACATTAGCATATATTACTTATGTTTATTGTCCATGTAATCTTAGGGTTGCCACCTTTTAAGCAGGCCAAAGTAGGACATGGTGGTTTGGCCAATATGACACTGACCACACCCTCTACCATGACATTACCACAGGAGTGGTGAAGGACATGCTGTTATGGGTACAATGGCTGGCTGCTGGAGTGGCTAGCTAGCTAGCTGTTTGGGTGCTGGAGTGGCTTACTAGCTGGCTGTCTGGATGCTGGAGTGACTAGATATCTGGCTGTCTGTATGCTGGAGTGGCTAGCTAGCTAGCTGGCTGGCTACTGGAGTGGCTATCTAGCTAGAGCAGCTAGCTGGCTGGCTGCTGGATTGGCTAGCTGACTGGCTGGCTGTCTGGTTGCTGGACTGGCTAGCTGGATGGCTGGCTGCTGGATTGGCTAGCTGGCTGTCTGCTGGAGTGGCTAGCTTGTTGGTGGGAGTAGCAGCTGGATGGATGAATGGCTGGACAGATGGCTTAATGGCTGGATGGGTGGCTGGCTGGATGAATGGATTAATGGCTGGATGGATGGCTGGATTTCTGCCTGGATGAATGGATGACTGGATTGTTGGCTGGATGAATGGATGGCTGGATTGCTGGCTGGATGAATGGGTGGCTGGATTGTAGACTGGCTGGCTGGGTGGATGAATGGCAGGCTAGATGGATGAATAGATGTCTGGCTGGCTGGATGAATGGATGGCTGGATTACAGACTGGTTGGTTGCATGGATGGCTGGCTGGCTAGATGAATGGATGGCTGCCTGGCGCATTACATAAAAAAAACAAATCTCGGTCATTTTCCTTAGCGGCTGTAGAAGCACTAAAAACAAACCAATCTACAACAGTGATCTTTGCAGGACTCCTCCTGCCTCAATCCCCACCCCATTCATGAATTGCAGCCAATTGCTGCATGATTTAAAGCACCTGGACCTAATAGGGAATAGCTCTCCTGTAGGTCCAGGTAGGTGATGTAACTGAATTAATATGGAAAAGCCAGAATTAATTGCAGCTTTTCATGGCAATTCAGTGCCATTGAAAAGCAGGACTTTTCAAGTCCCGCTATTTGCACAGTGGGCAAAAGGATGGGGTAGATCAAACTGTGAGTGTCCTGCTGATAATGGGACGAGTGACAATGTTATTTAATCTTCATGCCATGAACCTACATGTAAAAGCAGAAAAAGTGGAAGGCACTCTTTAAGAAACAAACACATATTGATACTGCAGCCATTTGTTGCTTCCCCACACGCACTGCAAACTTGGTCTCTTACTACTTGTTCACAAATATATCAACTACACTACAGAAATAAATGATAGATATTTTCTTATATACCATGCACATCATTGTAATGATAATACACATTTAGATTTTCCAATATTTGTTGTACTGTGGACAGCTGATTGCAAACAGTTTGCAAACCTGGTATATCTGCACATTGGAATCAAACATTAACAAATGTTACACTTTGCACACTCATCAATGTGATAACATGCAGATCTTTAAAATCTTGGCAGTTGTACATGTCTAGCTATCTATTTCAGACAGCCTCCCAACATCTTCTATCAAACATGCAATGTTGATGTCATCCACAATAAATTGTTTTGCAGCCTTGTAAAAGTCAGACTTGTACTGTGATGCTTGCATAAATTACAGAGCTCTCTAGTCTGTGTACTTAGGTAGGGGTTCTAATCTCACTGCAGCCAGCTGTCCTGTGTCTGTCTAGTCACAAGAGCATAATTGTGTATCCTGCAGTCATTACTACAATCCCATGGAGTAGCAGTATTTTGACAGTTGGAAATGCCTAGACATCTCTTTCATGCAGGCCTCCCAATATCTTCTCTCAAACATCCAGTGTTGATGTCATCAACTATAAATAGCCCTGCAGCCTTGCAAAAGTCAGACTTGTGCCATAGAGCTTGCATAAAGAACTGAGTTCTCTAGTCCGTGTACTTAGGGATTTTAATCTCACTGCAGTCAGCTGGTGTGTGTGTGTGTGTGTGTGTGTGTGTGTGTGTGTTTGTGTGTGTGTGTGTGTGTGTGTGTGTGTGTGTGTGTTTGTGCACTTGCTTGACACTATAGAGAACATTTTACACCAGCATGTGGGACACTGCTATTACCATCTTAATCTCACCATTCTCTGCTGATGTCATCGCTATAACGGATTTGCAGATGTGCAGCATTTCTATCAGGGCAGGGTCAGAGACTGGCCAGTAGACCATGCAGAAGTCATCTTATCCTATACGATACAGATTACAGTGACAGGACTTTCAGTCTATCCACATATGTCATGGCATGGTTTGTAGGCTCTGTTTTTTCTTGGGGTGAAACCCAGTGGTCTCTCCAACTGCTCCAGGTGTCTGGTGAGGTACATACAAAAGGGAGCATTGTACTCTATTAGTATTCTGATGAGGGTCAAGTACAGTGGTGTTATAATATCCTCAGACCTGGATAAGGTGGCACTTAATTATGAGGTGCACGAAGTAGGCTTTCCTTACCACTATGGAAACTTTTTAGTTGAAGTTCAGATTCTTTTCTATCTGTGTTCCCAGGTCTTGGACCACTGGGTTTGAGCTTAGTGAGGGTGTTGTCAATTCTGTAATTGGCAGGGAATTCCACTTTGCAAAACACAAAAATAATGGCACATTTTTGCATTTATTTTTAGACCGTATGGCTTTGGCATCAATCATTTGTCCCCTCCTGTAGTATGTTAACAATGTTGGTGGACTCGATGATTGCACCCAATTTGCAATCATCCTCAAACTTTGTTAGCCAAAGGCTGTAGACTCTAGCCTAGACATCTGAGAAATAGATTCCAAATAGTAAAGGGCCCACCACAGATCTCTGTGGTACACCACTGGTGACAGCTCTACTAGTAGAGGTTGATTCATAAACTTTCACAGTATGTATTCTGTCAGTGAGCCAGATGACTAAGAATCTAGTGACTTAAGGGTTAATCCCCAGATGGAAGAGTTTTTCAATGATATCTGAGTGAGGGGTTGTGTCAAAACCCTTTGACATGTCAAGATAGATGGTATACATTGTCTTACCTTCATCCAGGTCTTTGGTGACTTTCTTGAAGAAGTGTACTATGTTAAATAAGCATGATCTACCCTTAACAAAGCAAAATTGGGTTGGGTCTAGAGTCTGGAGGTCACCTATGTCCTTGTTGATAAGGTCCATAATGATTCTTCCCATGACCTTGCAGATGAGACTAGTTAGTCTTATAGGTCTATAGTTCCCAGGGTTGGTTGATGGCCCCCCTTTGTGTAAAGGGAATACTGCTGCTGTCTTCTACTCTGCTGGAACAAAGCATGAAGTATGTGACGTGACCTATATCTCGAGTCCAGTGATCAGGTCCGTACATCAGGGTTGTGTGCTAGGCCCCTTCCTGTCCATTATTTAAGTCAAAGACATCAAGAATGACATACACATCCTGTGTCCAAATAACTGTCTGGAGGACTGTAGATTGTGGACAATCATTGAATCCAACTGTAATATTAGTATAGTACAGACAGTATTAACATACATAAAAGATTGCTTCCACAGCCATGAAGACACATGAGATGAAACAAAAACATGGGGGATTTTTTGTTATGAAAACAAATGCACAACTTAGACATCACTCCTCAAGGAGCAGACCAAGTGGTATGTGACCTGTGTACTGAGGTAGATGGTATGTGGAACATCCACCAGCATTTTGCCCACAGTGGTGACTACTCTCTTGTATGTAACACAACTCCTGAGTATGTGTAGGACATCCACATCAAAGGCCATAATACTTCCCTAGTTCACAGCCTTCATCACACCAATAACTAAGTACAATGCACCCTTCTTCATGTGCTTCCCTATACATCTTCCAGGGATGAGTAACTCAAGTGTACTACCTTTGCCACAGTGAGCTCCCACACATCTTATTGGCCATACCTAGGTATTTTTGTTACATAAACATTACTGTCTGATAGCATGGAATCCCCCATCAAGGTGTTATACCAGATGCGTGTGTGATACCTGTTATGGTGATGCACAGAGTACATACATAGCTGTTTGACAATATTGATGGCACGGGTTACATTTATGACAGTATGGATTGTGCCATATGTATGCCAAGTACACCTGTCATCTAGCCTGGATTGATTATAATGTCACATACAAGCATAGCAGTGTCCCTCCTAACACCTCCAGCAGATGTTACAGTGTCAGCACAGTATGCTTGATTACCATCATAGATTCCTGATATCTCATAGTAGTTGTACAAGTATGTTCATGCAGAACAATTTATGATCACTCACAATCACTTATGGTATGTCAGAGACAGGGGATTACTGGTGGTATTATTCTGATATTGTTCATGATTGTGTGTGCTTCTTTTTACTGTTGTCCATGAGCCTGAAACTACATATCCCACTTGTTGGAGATCTCTGCTGACATTACAGTCAGACTCAGGTAACTTATTTGCACAACTTCATAATATGCACCCCTATTGCATTTAACATCCATGATTATATTTAACATCCCCATGTGTTGTCCTCTCCATTGTTCATATCAGGATGCTAATATCACAAAGACATCTTCATTGTTGTGTCACCTTGTGTGACAGTCACATAATATACATTTTCACTGTGCAGTCTGTACTGTCGATATGTGATTAGTATTCTTGCTACAACTGTCTTCATTTTTCATGCCTCATCTGCTTTACATTAAGATGTTTCACCTGTCCACCTTCCCCTGTGTTCATTCCTACAATTCATCTGTGTGTCCTTATTCAATACACACACTTCCTCTGACTGATTATTTTAAATGGCAGTCTATGTACCATTATGGATCATTTATGTAACTTTTGTTCAGTATGCCTGAAATGGGATTCCATAATACACTGCACTGTATACACTGTCATGTAATGTATTTGGACTATATACATTGCCATATTATTATCCCTGGTACTCACTGTGGCATATTACGCAATGGAGCTGACCTAGTTTGCCTGTAGGAAAACAGGTCTACATGTCTGCTACTGTCTGTGTTGCATTACATGGTTTCCAGATGCAAAACACAAACCAGGAACCAGGAACAACAAATACAGACTCTCCAAAAACTAAAAGTACTGAGGACACCAGCGAGCCAGCAAGAAGTTTAAAAATGTATTAGTAATAAGCCACCAAGATTTAGCGCTTTCGTCAGTCTATAACCAAGACTTCATCAGAATCTCAGATCAGATTCTGATGAAGTCTTGGTTATAGACTGATGAAAGCTCTAAATCTTATTGGCTTATTACTAATAATTTTTAAACTTCTTGCTGGCTCGCTGGTGTCTTCAGTACTTTCAGTTTTTGGATTGTCAGTATTTGGTGTTACGTGGTTTCCAGGCCTGAAACTGTTGCTAGCCACAAAACTGAGCTTGTTTATGTTTAAACGTAGTGCGCACCATGAATATGTAATTATTGCCTCCCTTCACTGGTCAAACATGTAAACTCCGTGTGAAGCCTACATAGAGTTTATTGAATCCCCAGGTTAATTTCCTAAGTAAAGTGAAAGCATAAACTCTTGAAACAGAAAATTGAATGGCTTAGGAAGAAAAGGAAATGAATAATATGAGAAACAAAATCATTCACCATAGCAACAGAAAGCAGGCATTGTCACTTATGATTCAGGTTGCATATTTAGTAGATACAGTACACAAAACAAATATACTGCACAAATGCCTATTAAAATAGGAGTAAATATGCATAAAATTACCATAGAAACCAAGCTAAATAAAGGCAGCAATTACTCCGTCAGCTACACTAGCTTAAGAAAATGGTGGGGGGATAGCAATATTGCTTACACATCTTTTTCATTTCTTATGAATTGTCACTGAAATGAATATCCTATTCAATATTTTAAGCAGAGAGCCTCAAGACCAACATAATTAACCTAAAGATGATGGTGTATGAGGTGCCTTACTGTTTAAATATGTATTTTTCAGTTCTTGGAGTTGCTATCAAAATGATTACTCTTGTAAACATTTGTGAGGCTGTGTTATGTGAAAAGCAGTATGTATGTCTATGGAGGAAATGTGCTACTAAAGCACTCTGCTACTGCTATGTAAGTCTCCTTTATGTTTACTGAGGACATACCTGCCACCCTCGCTACATGGGTTCTATCCCTCATCTACTTTGCTACCCATGTAACTACTCAGGAATAAATTGGAAGGTCACTCAGCTTGTTTATTATGTTAGCATGAGGTATGGTGTCAAAGGCCTAACCCAGGTCAAGATATGTTCTATGAACAATATGTCCACTGTCCACAGTTTGTATTACTATGTCTCAAAGAGGTTTACCAGATTCATCAGATAAGATCTACCCTTACAAAGCTAAATTGCTATGGATCAAGCTGTGTAACATTTTTGATATAATTATTAATCGTTAGTTATGATACATTATGATAAGATCACATACAAGAGTGGCCAACATGCAATTCAGGTAGACTTCCCACTAGGAGGGAAAGAACAGTGGAGTAGAATCAGCAATTGCAAAGCCATCCCTAGTGAAACAGTCCAGCCAGAGCATAAACCATAGGTTGCAAAAATCATCTGCAATCAGTGGTCAGAAAAGGCTCTAAGGTCAAAAGAGACAAGACTGAAGACCTGGAAATTGACTAGAGAGAAAGTGCAGGAATTCAAGGAACTACTCAGGGCTCTAGCATCTCTGGAAATCTCTAGAATTCAAGAAGAATGGCAGTGCTTCAAAATGGCATGTATGAAGACTATTGAACAGATATGTGTCCAAGCCAGGTATTTCATGGCTAGCCACACGGTGGTATGAACATTGGCTCTAAATGTTTGTCTCTGTCACTGTTGAAGTGATACCCTTATCCAATGTGAAAAAATAGGAAAAAGCGGCTCTGAATGGATGGATGGATGGATAGATATACAAGAACCCAATAGCACGGACGCCGCAGTGTTCAGTCTCACAGATGGAATTCTCAGTGGAAGTGGGTGTACATCGGGGTTCAGCTCTGAAGACCAATGATGTTTACATAGATAATGGACTATATTAGCAAACATGTCTGACAGGACAATTCAATAAAATTGTTGTATGCAGATGATGTGACATTATAGGCAGACTCTAAACAAGAACTTCTGTAAATGATAAGAAAATGGAATGCAAAACCAAAGGCACACACAGGATGAAACTGACTGCAGATAAGACAATTATAATGGCAGCAAAAGGAGGAAATTGGTAGAAACTGAGAACTGCGATAGAAAGGAACAGGTTAACAGCTTCAAGGGTTGGTTGAGGAAAAGGGATGTCTAAATAAGGAGGTCAAAACTAGAATCAGAGGGTTGTAGCCAGCTGGCAGAGAGTATCAGGGGTAGTGTGTGACACAAGAATACCAAAGAGGTATTAATTAAGGTGTACAGAAGGCTGGTGAGACCAATAATACTGTATGGTACAGAAACCTGGGCAGTGAAGGCAGATCAGATGAGAATGCTAGAGGTGATGGAGATGAAGTCATGAGATGGATGATAGGATGCATACTGTGTGACAAATGAAGAAATGTTGACATCAGAGCAGAAGCACAAGTAGCTCCAATTGCAAAGAAAGTCAGAGAAAGCAGATTAAAATGTTCTGGGGACATGTACAGGAAAGCAAATGATAATCTGGTGAAGAAGATTTGGAGCAGGCAGGAAAAATGAAAGGGGAAATGAGGGTGTCCAGCAAAGAGATGGATGCATTGTGTGAGAGAAGACCTGCAAAAGTCAGACATAACCCTTGAGGAAGGTGGGAGAGTGACACTGAATCAAGAGCAAAGGTGAATGTTGACACAGCACCCTGGCTCCATGTTGTAAAAAGGGGAAAAAGGGGGGTTGATGATGATGATGATGATACATTCCATGGCTTTCAGATGAGACTAGTCAGGCTAAATGGGTCTCTAATTTCCAGGGTCAGTGATGGGTGTGTCTCTGTGAAGTGACATCATAACTCCTGTGCAAAATACTTCAGGGGCAGAAACAATGGCTAAGCTCATGATGAATAGGTGTAGGAGTAGGTCCATTAAGACATGTTTTGCACTGTTAACAGGCAACTACATATATTATCATGCCCCATGGATGATGTACCTTTAGTAAGTTTTCTTTGATATGACAAGGGTTTGAGATTCTGTGGGATATGTTGGCATTGTATAGTTGTTTCAGGGGTGAAAGTTTCTCTGAATATGCTGGCTAGTATGTTGGTTATCTCTCCTGGATCAAACTGGGTAGTACCATTTTAGATAAGCTCCGAACAATGTTAGGTGTTATTCCTTAATTACATAACATAACTAAAGAAGGATTTATAATTTATTTTATTTTTATTTTACATTTGTTAACCGGGGGTGTCTGACTGAGCTGAAAAGGCCCTTTTTCAGCAGAGGCCTGTGGAGAAAAGCTCCACACAGAAAAATAATTACAGATACATTTAGATATTTAAACATGATCGGTATACACACACATTATAATAGACATGTTTTTACAGTAGTATGCAGCACATCAAGAGTTACAGTGTAAAGAAACAAGGAAACATTAATTTAAAAATAAAGGTAATTAATAGATTTGTGGTGTACAGCTGAAATTTAGACCATAGGTGGAATACATAGATAGTACATAGGTACAGTACATACATTGTACGTTAGCCAGTGTTTGTGAGTAAGAGTGAGAACTGTTATCAAGTACTCTAGGCTTAGTATGTGTACCTTATCCGCTTTCACTAGCCTGGGGAGCAGTCATTGCACTGCCTACTTTGCTTGAGATGTTGCCTAATGAGGTTTTTAAAGGAGGCTTTGGATGATGTGTTTTGAATGCTAGTGGGGACAGAGTCCCATTTTTTAGCCACTGAACTGCTATATAGTGTGTCTCCAAAGCTATTATAGTGGTTGGTGTCTTCTCGTAGTAGTTTGCTTGATGATCTAAGAGGCCTTTTGGCTGAATGATGTTGTACTAGGTTTTTGAGGGCAGGACACTTATTGTGGGAGGTAATAGATCGAATGACAGAGGCAGAGCTGGTTGTAGGTTAGGAAGTTGGGCAGTTCAAGCCAGTGGAGCTGGCTCAAAGCAGTACAGTGATGAGTTCTATATGAGCAATTTGCAGCAGAGCAGGCAATGCTGTTATAGAAGGCTTCCATTTTGCTTAGTTCAGTTTTGTTTAGATTAGTCAGAATGGGAGATGCATAGAGTAAGGTGGATAGAAGCTAGGAGCAAGCAATGGCTGATCTTGTGTTGTTGGTAAGAAACGGTTTGATACGGTAGAGTGATCCCAGTTTGGCATGTACTTTTTTAATAGTTAAGTTGAGATGACTAGCAAATTTTAGGTGGGAGTCTATGGTCATTCCCAATAGCTTAGCCCTGTGTCACTGGAGTGATTGGAGTAGCATTTGCGAGGTAGATAGTGAATTGACTGTTATCAGTGTTTTTGTTAGAACTGGTTATAATCATAAATTGAATTTTCTTTGGATTAAGGATAAGTTGGACTTTGGTAAGGTAGTTTTCAATGTCAGAGAATGCTAGTTGAGTTGTTTGCAGAAGGGTGGGAATATTTTGTGCAGCACAGATTAAGGTAGTATCATCTGCATACTGAAAGATAGATGCATGCTTTGTGGAGGTATGGAGGTCATTTGTGAAGATTGTGAACAATAGTCGTCCTAAGATAGAACCCTGTGGGACTCCTATAGTTATGGGCAGCTGAGGAGAGAGACAATTTTCCCATTTCACAGCCTGGTACCTGTCAGTTAAGTAGCTTTGTAACCAGGTAAGAGTGGAATTTGATAGGTGATATTGGTTTAGTTTGTTTAGCAGGGTTTGGTGTGAGACTGTGTCAAATACTTTGGACATATCCAAATGTTGACACCTGCAGGCCTTTGATTTTGAGATGGTTTATTGTGTCTGTGAAGCAGAGGAGGGCTGTAGTGGTACTATGGGCAGTTCTGAAATCATGTTGAGTAGGTGACAGGATGTTGTTGTCTAGGATATATTTTAGCACCTGGGTATGGATGCATTTTTCTAGGATTTTGGTCAGGGGGAGAGTATAGCAATGGGTCTATAGTTATTAAGTTCAGTGGGGGTCCCACCTTTATGTATGGGTATAACATAGGATATTTTCCAGAGTCTGGGCACATAGTTTTCAACAATTGATCTGTTTATGAGAGTGGAGATTGGGATAGCAATAGTATCTGCTGTGAGTTTCAAGAAATACCTGGGGAGTAGGTCAGCTGCTGTTGACAAGGTTTTTAGTTTGGAGAGCATGCTTTTGATTGAGGTGGTGGAAACTGTTTTGAGGGTAAAGCTTGTATTACTATTATTTGTGTTAGGGTGATAGTGAGTTTAGAACTGTCCTATGATACTAAGGAAATAATTGAGTTCACAAAGTGGGAGCTGAATTGTGTTTTGACAGGAACTTTAGTATCAGGGATGGTTGGTTTGGGGTAGCCTTTGGGGTGGGTTTTAGTAGCTGGTTTAAATTTTTCCAAAATGTTTGAGGGCTGTGTTGGTATTTAGTTTGTAATGTCATGTAGTAGGATTTTTTGTCCAGCCTAATGCATTTTTGCACGGTTGCACAGTTCTTGATACTTAGTTAGGCTTTGTGTTTCTTTGTTTTTCTGATAGTAAAGCCAGGCAGTGTCTCTGGACTTGAGGATTTGTTTGGTTTCTTTACTGAGCCAGGGGTTTGTAGAGGTTCTAACCTTGATTTTGTGCAATGGAGTAACAGTGTCTAGATGTTGTAGAAATGTTTTGTTGAAATATGTTACAGTCTGGTCAAGTGGGAGGGTTTTTAGGGGGTTCCAGTCACAGTTATAGACTAGAGTATTGAGGATCTCAGGAAAGAAAATGTTTGTGTTTCTAGTGGATTTATAGTTAGTGCTTTTGCATAGGCTTGTTCTACTACATATAAGGTATATTATGTTGTGGTCACTTAAGGTATCTGGGAGACTGCCTGTGTGGAAGTACAATGTGGGGTTGTTAGTTATCACCCAGTCAAGGATGGATTCCCTTTTAGATTTTGTATCACATCTAGTTGGAATTTGGACTAGCTGCTGGTAGCCATGGATATTTATTAGATTATTTGGTGTTTTTGATATACAGATGAACCAATCTAGGTTGAAATCCTGCAGAATAAGGGTTTCTTATGAGTATGTGGAAGAACACCAGAATAAGAAGCCTTCAAGGCTAGCAGGAGTATTACCAGGTGGAATATAGATTATAATCATGGTGATGATCTTTTTAGGGTGAAGTTGAAGTTGTGAGATAAGTATGTCCCAGTTATTGGGGGAAGGGTAGGAGTTTGGTGTTTGACGTAAAGTTAAGTTGGACTTATACAGTAAGGCAGTTCCACCCCCTTTATAAAGTGGTCTGTCTTGTCTAATGATATTGTAGCCGGTAGGGAGAACTTCTGATTTAGTTATGTTTTTATTTAGCCAGGTTTCTGTTAAAGCAACTATGTCTGTGGAGTAGTGTGCTATTGAGGCCTGGAGTTCAGGTATTTTATTTTTGATACTTCTAATATTAATAATTAGCATTAAGAGATGGTTGGTTTTGCTGTTGTTGTTGATTTGCCCAGGGATAGAGATAGTGGGGGTATTCTGTTCTGATAATTGGGTTGGAGAAGTTTGTATTGGACAGGATGGATTTGGGTCTGGGTTGAGGTAGATGTCCCCACTTATGGTGAGCCTGGTGTTGAAACAGATGTTTGAGTTTGGTGAGGAGTGTGAGAAAGTATTGTGTTTTTTTGGAGAAGGAATGAGATCATATTTGTTTAGCTTTGAACTGATCAGTTATGTAGTTCTTAAACAATTGTGGGCAGATATTATTATAATGTGCAGTGTCTGCATATTAGAGTGTATAATATAATGTTGTGCTACTAACTTTAGGGATATTGCTAGAGTGATAACTTGTAGAGTTATAAACAATTATGAGAAGACAGACTAGACTTAGTTGTGTGATAGTCATGTCATAAAGTTTAGGTTGGTTCTAGATGGAGGTGTGGATAGGAATTATAGGGTTGTAGTATATGTGAATGGATAAATAGCATGGGGTGATGTAATAATGCCTAGAGGGAATGTGAGTGGTTGGGAGTATTGCGTGGTGGAGCAAGTGGGTGTGGTGTAATGTGATCTGACTTGAGGAGCTGTGATTGGTGGAGGTGATGTGAAGTTGAGGTGTGGGTGTGGTTGGGATTACTATATATGTAGAGGTAGTGGGGGTGGGTGGGAATTGGAGGCAGAACAGGGGAGCGGAGAGAGCCCGAGCATTAGCGAGGTTGAACAGAGTGGGGCTGAGCCCACCAGGACAAAAATCTTGTATGTATAACAATGTAATAATCTTTAAATTACTAGTCTCCCACCAGGACACAAGTGCTCTTCAGCAATTGAATTCTGCTTGCTGAGCACACTCAAGCAACTCTGCGGGTACCACCCCATCCCTACAGTCTTGTATGTATAACAATGTAATAATCTTTAAATTACTAATCTCCCACCAGGACACAAGTACTCTTCAGCAATCGAATTCTGCTTGCTGAGCACACTCAAGCAACTCTGCAGTCTGCGGCTACCACCACACCCCCTACATTCTAAGAAGAAATCAGTACTGCAAAACTAAACAAGGATATACATTTTGAGCCTGAAGAGCAGGGTCAGTCCACCCAAGCATTCTACTTAGCACACTCAAGCAACTCTGCAGTCTGCAGCTACCAGCCCACCCATACAGTCTAAGAAGGAATCAGTACTGCAAAACTAAACAAGGATATACATTTTGAGCCTGAAGAGCAGGGTCAGTCCACAGAAGCATTCTACTTATATGTGTTACGATAGTGAAGCTTTAACATTAGCAATGTTACTTAGTAGTTTTCAGCTAATAAAACTGACTGTTGTAGCCTTGTGTCCCCCCCACCCAGCTAGTGCAGTAATCTTAACTGTCCAATAGACAGTATACACTTAATTCAAAACCTTCATATTCTCTATGATTAAATTAACCCTCAAGCAGCCCTCTCAGTGATGTCTGCCTTAGCTTGTATCACTTGAACTCCACCTGTTTGTTTGCATCTAAGTCTTAATTGTCTTAGCTTCTGATACTATTCTAAGATCATGGGATGCCTTCATATTCCTGATGGTGTTTTTAGTTCCTTTTATAGCCTTTTAATGCTAACCTTGACAAGACTTTTTTTTTTTTGCTATACAGTTTACGAAGGTTCTTTTTCTTATTTTATCTTTTATTTATACATGTGGAACACCTGGCTAGCTTACTTTTAATCTTCATATTTTGTTTGGATCTGGTGGTGACTGCTAGGTAAATTTCTTTACCTAGGTGCACATAAAGTCTGTTTGCATATCTGCTTACTGTGACAGTATCCTGGATAACACAGTAACTCTTGCGTTTTGAGGCTTCGTCACAGAACTGGAGAAATTTTGTACAAATGAAGTCTCTAAACTTTGTCATGTTTGCATCTAATTCTTGACAGACTTTGAAGGAAAATGTTACTAGATTGTGGTCAGATTTCACTGCAAAGGAATGTACAAGGAGGATAGTTAATATTGATGCCATGTTAGTAAGGAAAAGGTCAGGAATATTATGTCTGCTAATGGTTTCCCTGACAATTTGGTCCTGGAAGTGTTTGTATATGAAATCAATGCATTTTTGGGGACTAACCTACAGCTGAGGTATAGGTATCTCAGTTTATTGCTGAATGCTTAATGTCTTCTAGAGTAATGGAAATCCTGTTAATCTGGAGTTTATTTACTGTATTTCGGAACCTAAAATGATTTTTGGAAGCACACAGGAAGTCCTGTAACATGATGTCATATGATAATTGGTCCTGTGCAGTGTGATTTGGATCTCAGTCAGTTCAGTATCTGGGTCTCTGGGGATCTGTCTAGAAGTGACATATCCCCTATCAAATATGGATACTCACAGCAACTAACATTGGGCCAGAGGGTATGGTAGACATAATGCTGGAGGGAGTGCCTTCTGTACTTTGAAACCAAGTTTCTGTAATAATACACATACATGCACACATACATACATACACACACACACACACATATATATATATATATATATATATATATATGTGTGTGTGTGTGTGTGTGTGTGTGTGTGCGTGTGTGTGTGTGCTGCAAATACAGTACTGCCTCAATATCAGGCAATTTGTTATTTAGACTGCTGGTGTTAAACAGAGCCACCTTGACATGATCTGGCACTTGATTTGTTTCTGTTAGGTTGACAGATCCATTAGCTGGACTCTGTCTAAAAAAAGGCACTATTGGAGCAGTAAAGGATTTAGCCAGTATGCAGAAGCCCTGATATGAGAGTTGGATGCCATCCTTAGATAAACCATGAGTGACTGCCTAGCATCCCCTCCCATGCTGACAGGTTCTGTATAACCCCCATAGAATGACACTATCTATTCAGCCAGTTGTTCAAGCCAATCATTTTTTTCCACTGTGCTGTGGCATCATTTGAGAAGAAGGAAGGACTCTACTCAGAACCAGGGTCTCACCTGCATTTGTGACATGCACATAAAATATATAGAGCTCTGTCATGTCTCTCCACATATCCTTTACGGTTCTACATGCTAGGTCCCCAACACCCACATGGATCACTATCACATTCTAACAATATTGGCATGGCGTAATGGTTTTTAGGGCACTTGACATGTCAGAGATCCTGGCTCCTGAATGGCAACTTACTGCCACCATCTCTTTATCCAGCATCATGAGGATTGAATTGGTGTGTCTGACAATGGAGACACTGATCACTAGTACATTTTTCTTAGAAAGGTGCCTAAGTGAATTAATTTCTGTTGGTTACTTCTCCCGTGACCCTTTACCAGTCAAGTGTTAATAGGTGTTGTAGTGTTTGATTCACACAGAACCCTAGATTTTATTAAGTCTTGGAGGCTCATGTATGGAATTTTTAAGGTTGCATGATAGCTAACAGTGTATTTGTGTGGATTGCATTGGTGCTGTGTGTTACTGATAGGTCATGTTTGTTTGTAAGGAGGCCCTCAAGCTGGCTAAGTACTAGCATCCTAGAGAATTACAGATAGTGACGGGTAAGCAGTAATTCATTGTCTGTTAGCATCAGACAGTTGTCACGTTGCCTTAGTATACCAAGTGTAATGAGGCTGGCATCTGAGGGTGAAAAAGCTGAGCTGTCTCACCATGCATTTTAGTCCAGGCATACAGTAATTTATTAATTGATAGCTCATATTTCTAGCATAAAAAGGAATTAGTAATATTACAGGAATATGGCATAAGAATTTAGTTAAAATGACTCTTATTTGTAGTGTAAAGGAGGAAAAGTAATAATGGTAGGATGAATAAGATCCTGGCTATGTAAGATAATCTTGGGCTTGAAAGTAATTAGTAGACATTGAGGAAATACATTTTCAGTCTCTTAGTGGGTGTGAGAATGACTAGGTTTGTTTGTAGAGAATTTGACATTGGAGGGCCCTGCATCTTATAGCATTACATGGAGTGGTTCCCGGTGCTGTTTATTCCAGCAGGGAAAAACAAAAGAAAACTTCAAAAAAAAAGCTAGGAATTCAGCCAAAAACTCCTAATCATAGAATGCTGTAGCAATTTATTTCAAGATAACATTGTAAAAAAAAAAAAAAAAAAACACCCAGAAAACTTGTAAGACAGTAGCAGAATTTTAGAAAAGCAGAGGAAATCAAATATTATAAACACTTAAAGCAGTAATAGCCAGGCCACTATATAAGCACCATGCAATGTTTTAACCATAAAAAGTACAGTAAAACAGAATAAAGCAGTATTTAAACTGTATCACTAAGCAGTGCAACAGAAAATAGTACTTTCCTGCACTTTAGATGAGAAAGTCACTTTCTGGGGATATAATGATCAGAAGGTAGTGTTATGGGGATCACAAAAGAAGAGATACAAGAGGCATGTATGTGTTCTTATGCAATCACTGTAGTTCTGACGTTTTCTATAGCGAATTGAGTGTGACATGGGAAGTTATCGAAGTGAAGGTCAGTCCTTTGGGAGTCAAGCAATAATGATATAATCATATTTGTACAACTTACTGCAGCCAAAGTAGGTTAAAAACCAGAGTACCCAGAGAAATCCTTACAGACACAGAGAGAATAGGCAAACTACTCACAGTGACCACAGGTCATACGTGAACCCTAAAACTTGAGCACTGAATCACCATGCTACTCACATCACTGCCTCTCATCTCCTGTACAGCAAGAGAATGCCTAATTTTATCATGCTTTAAACAATTATGCTTTTTGTCTTTAAAGGCTTCTGTCTTGCTGTCTTAGCTGAAATCCCCAGATGTCTCTAAATTCTTTGTTAATTTACAACTCAACAAGGATACGAAAATAAGAAGCACACACACAGCATGGATGCATTCGTCTACAACTCAAATTAAATGTTTCCACATTCTATTTATACCTGATTTACACTCCTATGTACAATGTATTTACTGAATATTCTTTGTCATTGAATCTCGCTTGTTAAAAATCATCAAGATAAGTGGAGCTCATCCTGTAGGCAAAATGGAATAAAGCAAATATAAAGTTATTTATTTATCTATGTTATCCAGTGGAGAGCACTGATCAGACCTGTCATTTTCACAGAATTTCAAGATTTGTACCTTATATGTTCGGTCTCTTCCTCATTCAGTTTGTGGTTTTCTGTCAAATCACTTGAGGACTGAAGTTACTAAATATATTTAAGTTTCAAACGTCATATCCTTCAAAAATTGCATGCTAACACAAATCCTATTTTTATAGTAACTTTTTTAGTTTACAAGACCATTATTTAAAATCTGTCACAATTTGGGGCCTTTGTCCCCTCCCCCAACATTATTTTAAGCTTTGTTCCAATTTCTTTCACTAAAATGTTTAGGGTTATGGCACTGATCCACAAGGAACTTTTTCAGACTCAGTCCAAATCACTGTCTGGTTAAGTGAGTTGCTGAATGTCTCTCAGGTGACAGATAGAGGCTGAAGGTACTGAACACTGCACTATTAAACTGAAGCTCATTAGCAGCTCATATCCTTAGTCCTGAACAATAACTGACAGAACAGATTAACTGAAAAGTTGCCTGTAATTACATTCTGATCCACAGATTTAGAGATACCACTGTTCTGTGGTACTTTTTTCTCAGGGGAAAGATATACATATACATGTACTTTACAGTCTTCCAGTAGCACCCATAATGCAGTTATCAGCCAAGAAATGTCTGCTGTCAAGTTTGTGACACAGACACATATGGTTAGTACTGTCATGACATGCTGAATGGCCCAAGCCATTATCACCATGCAAACGAGATGGTAGTATTGCATTGCAGTGATACATGTCAGTGCATTGTGACTGATACTCCTGAGTGCCACCAGCAGACATACTAGCCAGAGATATCAGGAAATTCATAGTACACTGGTATAAAGTTGCAGCTCTACATGACACCATTTGTAGCAGACTGATACCTGTATGGCTTCTATACCCAGCCATGTCACACCATCTTCCTGAACCTGCACAGCCTGACTGAGCTGCTCTTATCAATATCATTCTAATAGTGCCTACCCCATTTCCCTTTCAAAGGTGAGAATCAAACTCTATACCCTGTGATTGTGAAGCAAACAACCCAGTCATTATACCAACACCCAACCCCTGTCCATATCTCTTTCCAGTTAATACTATTACCACCCACTTGCATGATTACATCCATATTATTAAACAGCCCATGTAACAGTCATCCATTGTCCTTAGTTTCCACATTATAGCCATCCATTCATTTACTGTTACCCAGCTTTATCGGTTTATAGGTAGCTTCTAGGCATGCAATCCAGAACAGCAATGATGGACCTAGCCCAGTCTATCAATTAAAAAAAAACACTGGTTAGGAGCCTTGCTCTGAATCACACAGCAAGAAAATGGAGGCCGAGGGAGTCAAAACCTGGACATCAGGAAGTAGTTTGTTAACACCTTTAACAGCTCATAGCCTTGAAAATGAAAATCTGTTAGTGATAAAACAGCAAAAAAAATGCATAGAAGGCATGGACATAAAATATATACAGTGCTCTCTATAATCAAACTCAATACATGGTAACTATTTGATGTTCTAATTAGTGTGAGTCCTGTAACTTAGAGATTGAACATGTGGAAATGCAGACTAACATTAATTAAGTCCAAGATTGTCATTCCTCAGAGAATACCCTTTTTGTTCTATGGTGTGGTGATCCTGGAGTTTATATATATATATATATATATATATATATATATATATATATATATATATATATATATATATATATGTGTGTGTGTGTGTGTGTGTGTATGTATATATATATATATATATATATATATATATATATATATATATGTGTGTGTGTGTGTGTGTGTATGTATATATATATATATATATATATATATATATATATATATATATATATATATATATATATATATACAGGTCTACTTTGATTCACTGAAAACTCATTTCACTGAATTTCAAAACACTCACACCAAATCGCCAAAACTAAATATTGTTGGGCAAATAAAACGTATATGCCCTTTTCCCCACTGTAGTGTGATCCTGGAGTTAGTATACATAGTTAGGGGGGGTGTGAGGGGCATAGCCCCCCCCACCTACTTTTGGTTTTATGTTGTTAGCTTTCAGTGAAATGAGATTCATAAATATAAAAGATAAGTAGGTGGTGGCTTTGACCCCAGATCTCCAAAATGGGGGGGGGGCTGAGCCTCCCACACCCCCCTAACTATATATATAAATACTAACTTCAGGATCACACTACAGTGGGAAAAATGGCATATACATTTTATTTGCCCAACAGTACTTACATTCACTGAAATCAGTTTTCAGTGATTTGAGCTTTCAGCGAGTTTTTGAGGGTGAATTGAAATTCAGTGAAATTAGCTTTCAGTGAAAAAATATAATACATATATATATATATATATATATATATATATATATATGTGTGTGTGTGTGCATGTGTAAAATATAAATATTTATATATAATATAAATCTGTTTTATATAATGGGTGTGGTGGGTGTGGATGGGACTTGCACCCTGCAAAAAGCAGCCTTAAAAGAGAAGAATGATAGTCAGCATCCACTGTTTTCTTATATTTTCATTTTTTTCATAACTCAGGCCAAGCCTCAGTATGTACAAATCAACTATAATGACATACCAGAAGTAGGATTAAAAACCTTGCCAAATGATGCTTTCAGTTTCCAGTGCTTGTTGTGATAATGACATAGCAGGAAAAGGACCTGGTAGATAATGAGAGAGGAGAGTGAAAGCAAGTGGAAAACACAGAAGATATGTATAGAAGGCTGCTGAAAGAGAAAATATATTTATGAGAAGGGAAGTGATGAGCAGGTTCAACAAACAAGACAGAGGATGCAGTAATAAGAAAGGAAAGCTACGTTTAAGTCACAGCTGATTGTTTCAGCCAATGGCAAGTATCTGCCATCTAAAATAAACTCGAGTGTTTCTTTAAATTTATTAAAACTGGGAATGTGATAGATGTCAATGGGAAATGAATCGTATGAGTGAGATCCAAGGGCTGAGACCGCATGATCAGTAGATGTTACTGCCTACAAAGTACACAAAGATTGTTGGCCTTGAATTCAACTTGGTATGGTGTGGTCTGTACAGCTAATTTATGGCTGAGGAGGAGAAGTAGTGTCTCTATATGAATTTTTTGGCGAATAAAGCAGAGTTGGAGGACATTATTTAAAAGGCAGCCATTTACATCACTAGAGTGTATGCAATCTTACATTATAAAGGGTAAGAATAGGATGAAATTGCAAATTCTGTAGGAAATAATTTGGAGTTCTTTATAATTTTTCTTGGAGATATAGACAAGCAAGGGTAAACCATGCTCTACTTGCAGTTATATATTTTTACCTATGGCTGTTCTGCCCTCTAGATAAAAAAGTGAAAGATGTTGTGCCATCCAAATTGGCTTTTATTTATTTTTGGATTTTATGTTGTTTTTTTGCCCAATGGCCCAACTACTGTTAACTGATTGGCTCATTCATTTTGATAAGGGCAAAGGAGAGGCATCCCTTGTCCAATCAAAAGTCCTACAACGCATTGATTCATGCTCAGGAAGACTTATCAGCACATCAGTTCCCTGTATGGTGAGAGCTGGGTATTGAGAAAGCCAGCTTTCCAGGTCCAGTGGAGCATCCTACCAACCCCCTTGTTGCTCTTAAGCTCATGAGCTGTTCCCATGAGCTTCACTGCATGCCCCCTACTATGATATGCATAACTCCACATGGATCCGCATGCATCCCCAGCTCCACATGCCTCGACATGCATCCCCAGCCCCACATGCATCCACATGCTGACTTCCCCAGACAGTATGCTTATACGGGAGCAATTTGTGATTAGCAGGCTCACATTCAATAGATGCAGCACTAAATGCATCCTGTAGGTGGCACCCAAGTATCTAATCAAAGAGACCAGTCCCCCTCAAGGACTGGTGAGCTTACAAAAGCCACTCTCTAACATACTCATCTGCCCTTTTTTTTTTAACACAGACCTGGGCACCTGAACTTCAGGTTGATGAGTTGAAGATGTATATTTTGAAAGGACTCTAATGTGATTTACAAGAATTTGAAAGTGGAGACATGTTTAGTGTCCTGATGTTTGTAGGATAGAGGGGGGAAGTAGATTGCTGAGTGAGGAGTTCTAAAAAGCATTATTTTAGTCTATTTCTTAATCATAATAAGTTGTTTCTAAGTTAGCCTGCAATGTAGGCTGTTGAGAATGTGTTGGAGATTCTGTATTATTGTTTTGTGGCTGGGAATAGACTCATTGAAGACAGGATCAATGGTGCAAAAGAACAGGATCAATGGTGCAAAAGAAAAGTGTTAAGTAACATGAGATTGGCAAGCAGGGAGTTGACAAATACAGAATGGAAGGGAGGCTAGAATTGAGTCTTGTGGAACCCTGAAAATTATTTTTTTATGGAAAAAACAAGGCATTATTCTACTTTAATGAAAAGTTTCTGTTTATAAGGCAATTCAAGAGTGATTTCATAGTTCAGGAGCCTGGGGTATGCCAATGAATTTAGTTTTAGGTTGTAATTTACTGAGCTGAGGGTTTTGGTAACATCAATAAAAATTGCTCCTGTGAGGTAAACTTTGTTGATATTAGTAAGTATTGTATAACTGAGAGTTTGTAAGACAGATGCTATGTTTGAATGGAGGTAGAATGTTAAACTGAAGGAAGTAGGTTGAAAGTTAGTTGTATCCTGTTTTTTTTTTTCTAGTAATTTACCTGAATTAAGTGAGAGGGAGAGAGATAAAGAGATAGGTCAGAACACCGACACATCACATGGTGTAGACCACTAAGGTATGGGTGCAACAACTGCTTCCTCCTGTATATCTGGAATGTTCCCTGCATGAGGATTAAGTTAAGTAGATAGAATATGTGATGGGATATTAAGTCTTTATTAACCAGAGATAAAGACTATCCAAACCATTGAAGCTATGCTTGGGAAAACAATGAAATAGGTGGGGAGATTCAATAAAGCTTACATGTTAATTTTTACCATGTGCACATCACAGCAAGATGCATACACAGGAGCAAAAAACTTTAGATTCAGTAAACTCTGCAACACACAGCAGAGCACATGCACATGCAAATACAGCATGAAAATTACAGCATAAGTAGCTGAATTGTATGCCAATGAAGCAAATCAACACAGTGGAGTGATTCTACAATCTGTAAAGCAACCATGTAGACTCCATGTTCATGTTGGCCATGTATTCCAAAACTTTCTGAATAATGAGTCTACATGGAAACAAGGGCAAGTAAAAGCTCTTACATTTGTACAGAACTGCCCTTAACATGTAACACCACACATATTCTGACCTAATTACACAGGGTGGATGCTAGAAAGTCAGTATAACAATCATAATAATGTAATTTTAGGTGCCATGACATAAATGCCCCTTTGCTTCCCCCACCCCCAAATGAAGAATATACTTGTAAGCAATGCAAGCTGCTAAAATGTGTAAACCTCTATGAAACAGAGTATTATACTGTAATGTAAGCATATGCAGGATGTAGCTGATGGATTACAGTATTCCTCTGTTACAGCATTGGGCTCATGTGCAGTTTCCCTGCCTACACAGTTACTAACCATGTAGATTCTGGGCTGTCAGCACAGTGAACATGTAAATGAGGTCAAAACTCATTAGAATTGTTGAATCATAAAAAAGAGCAACCATGTAGGGATGTTTGCTTCATGTAGGCACTTCCACGGTGTTCATGTTAAATGCATGGCAACAGTGAATGCTGACAATCAAGGGGATGTGTCAGGTTGCACTTGCAAAGGTTAACAATGTAGGGCTGTGAAAGGTGAAAGTGCATGTAAGCAGTGCACAATTCCTAAGTTCTGTGTCATCCTCTTTATAGTTTGTTAAAATGTATCGGATCTGTCTGCATTAATTTAAAATACATTTTTTTAAATTTTGTCCTTGTTTGCACAATGCAGCACTTAGCGCAACCACAAGAAACAGAGGAATGAATAGCAGGTTTCTCTGGGTTGTGATGCAACTGTTCCAGTGGCACTACATGTATGTGTTCTGGCTGGATTATAGATGGTCCTGGGTTCAACTCCAAGGTGTGCAACCTTTCTTACACTTTTTATCGACTCAAAATGCACTCTCTCGAGGCACTCCTAAAAATGGAGAACATCAATATCTGTGCAGCAACTGAGACCTGGTTCAAGGCTCCAGAGAGCACCCCTGCAATACTAGGCTACAACTCTTACCACACTTTTCAGCCACCAAACCAGGACCGAAACACTAAAGGTGGAGGAGTGTCTATATTCACCAAGGATATTCACAACACCAGGTTAGTTGCCCAACACAATGAGTCTGAAATTCTTCATGTGCAACTAACACTAGGTAAGACTGCAATCCAAACTGTAGCTTGCTACAGATCCCCCACCATGCCCCAAGATTCTCACTACACCTTTCTTAACATACTGGAAAATATTAAGATGCAAGCAAACACCCTAATACTGGGTGATTTCAACTACCCTGCCATTAACTGGGAAAACTACTCCTGTACCAACACCTTTGCCCAACGGTTCTTGGAATTCATAAATTCCAACGCCCTAGATCAACTAAGCCTTAGTCCCACCAGGGGCTCCAATATCCTAGACCTGGTCATTACCAACATGGGAAATCAATGCTCCATACCTATGGCCACCCCCCTCACGGTCATCCTGGGTCATCATGGGACATCCACATCCCATCCCACCCCCCTGTAAGGAAGCCTCCGTAAAAAAACTCCTCCAAAGCCAACTTCATGCTACTCAAGTCAGATGTGACAAACTTCATGACACACATGCAGATGGGACCTGAACGTTTGACTGATGAATCCTACACTAAGGCACTGTACGAGCACATTCACTCGTGCATGAATCGTGCCATCCCCTATAGAACCAAGACTCTCTCCTCCAAAAAAAGGAACCGAATCTGGTGGTCCCTTACCATAAACAAACTTTGCAACAAAGGGAAGAAACTGTTGCAGAAAAGAGCAAAATCCCAGGATGCAAAAAACTCCCTTAACAGCCTCAGTAAGAAGCTGAGAACCCTCATAAAATCCTCCAAAGTGAGTTACAAAAATAAAATTGCCAAAGATTCCAAAGACAACCACAAGGCATTCTATAGCTCTGTCAAGAATATAAATGGGAATGCTCAGATCTGCTCTGAGCTACAACAGAATGGTATTAAATATACTGATCCCAAGGATATTGCCAATATCCTGGCAGATTGATTCAGTGCAAACTTCACCCCCTCTCACCCCCTAAAGGGCCCATCTCAATACTGAAAGATTGCCAAATTCCAGTAATAACAGACACACAGGTAAAAAATGCACTCTACAAAGCTAAGAATACAGCATCCGTGGGACCAGACGACATCCTAGGCTGTGTACTACATGAACTAAAAAATGAACTGGCACCTCACCTAAGTGTCATGTTTTATCATAGCCTCACCTCAGGCTTCGTGCCCACTGAGTGGAGCACAGCTACAGTTATCCCACTCCACAAGGGGGCAGCCACCTTGGATCCTGAGAGCTACCACACCATCAGTCTGATGAGCCTGATCTGCAAGGCCATGGAACATATTATCATGGAACTTATAAACAAAGACATTGGCAACCTTCAAACACTGGACCCCATGCAGTTTGGGTTAATGAAAGGCCGATCTTGTCCCCTGAACCTAATTGACTTCTTTGAATCAGTCTCCAGAGCCATGGAAAAGGGTAAGGTCCTACCATCACAGCCTATCCAGACCTCACCAAGGCCTTCGACACCATCCCCCACTCTGGAATCATAGATAAACTTACTAAGCTGGGCATTAATCCCTACGTCACTCGATGGGTTGCTAACTGACTTACTGACAGAACCCACACTGTAAAAGTAGCCGACTCCAAATCCAGCTCCAGAAAATTGGCAAGTGGAGTACCTCAGGGTTCAGTCCTGGGACCGCTCTTGTTTGGCATCTACTTCTCTGAAGTACAGGCCAACACTAAGGGTCTCTGGCTATCAAAGTTTGCAGATGACTGCAAACTGGGAGACATTACTGAATCCCCAAATGATGTGGATATTCTACAAAAGGGCCTTACAGAAACAGATGTTTGGTGCTAGAGCCATGGGCTCAAGCTCAATGCCAAGAAATGTATAGTTATCCACTTTGGGAAAAAACATGTACCCGTGAATTACCACATAGGTGGCAGTACACTAAACACTGAAAGTGTGATAAGAGACTTAGGGACACAGATGGACAGTGATCTCACCTTCTATAACCACATTGCCACAACAGTCAGGAAATCCTTCTATGTGGCACACCTCATCACTAAGGGCTTTTCATCCAGAAAAAAAGGAGGTCATTGTCCCACTGTACTCATCCCTCATTAGACCCCATTATAGAATATAATAACCCATTTGGTATGTACCTCTCAAGGCATCTGCAACAACTGGAAAGGCCACAGAAATGCCTCACTAAAAGACTCACAGGCCTAAAGCAGATGTCCTATGCTGACCACCTAAAAAAACTCCACCTATACTCTGTCACATATCGTCTACTTAGAGGCGATCTCTACTTAACATACAAGGCCATGTCAAACCCAAAGCTGTTGGCCATGCTACACTTAAGGAAATCCCAATCTCTCCGAGACAAATGCTCCAGGGATCTAAACCTTGTCATCACAATGAACAAAACATGCTGGAGGGATAGGTTCCTGACCCAGAGACTCCCCAGACTCTGGAATAGACTGCCCATACATGTCAAGTAGAGCGCCTTTTTGGCCCTCTTCAAAAGGAACCTTGATGACTGGATGAGAGATAGGAAATTCACCCCGAGAATTATGTTAGTTGCCCTGCCAGGGAAGTAAATACTGTAGGAAGAAATAGCCAGGAAATTGTTATGGCTAGGCTTGTATAGGCCCTAGGGCCAATAGCCTAGTACCAACCTATGAAGCTATGAACGTATGAACCATGTTTGCATGATATCCCGAGATCAGAGGAAATATCAGTTGTACCTGTGCTTATCTTATTTATGTGAAGGTACGTGGAAGTGCATGGAAGTACACATAGCTGTACATAGCACACTAATGAGCAAGTAACAGGTGTGTTTAATAGATGCAAGTTATAGCATAAACAGGTAAACTGCATGCTAATCAACCTATCCAACATGGTGGAGCTATTCAACAATGTATAAAACATCCATGTAGCCTACATCCTGATAATTCCTTTATCCTTCAATACCATTGGAGTAGAGACAAGGACATTTTAACTGACACAATGCTAGGGGCTGCTGCAGCAATTCTACATCTGCATGTGCTGTAGGCTGAAGCCAATGCTGCTTGTGCTGCTGACAATAGGCCTAGGCAGAGAACGAGAAGAGTTTTCAGGCCAAGGATAACTTTTCAGGTGCTACATGAGCTGGAGATTGTAGAGCACTACTGGATGGACAAGGACACATTACAAGAACTCTGTGAGCTCCGCCACCCTCAATGCAGAGCCAGAGCCAACCAAGGGGAACCCATCCTAGTGGAAATTAAGTTATATGTACCAGTACCAGGTACCAGTAGCTAATATTCTAAGGTATGTGTAGTCCTTAGAATATTAGCTACTGGTACCTTTCAAAGACCAAGTGGGGACATGATGGGTGTGTCACAGGATTCAGCCTCCAGAATCCTCCACCAGTTTCTGGATGCTATACTCATACATGCCATTGAGCGCATATTTTTCCCTCTACTTCTAAAGAGAGGGCTAGCAATATGGAACTGTTTTACCATGTAGCACACTACCATGAAGTACTGGGTGCCATAGATTGCACTCATGTACATATAATGGCATCACCTGTTGAGCAGGATAGAATTTACATTAACTGCAAGGGATACCACTCCATCAACTACAAAGACTTGTGTATTGCCCTGGGAATTAACTTGAGTGTGTGTGCTGGCAATCCTGGCAGTTATCATGACTCCCATATCTTGCACACATCACAGCTGTATCAGATGTTTGCTAGAGGAGGCATCCCCCAGGGACATTTACTGGAGGATGCTGGCTATGCCCTGGAACCATGGCTGATGACACCTATCAGAAGTGCACACACACCCACAGAAGAATGCCATAATGAGGCACATGCTCAAACTAGAAACATCATAGAGCATGTTTTTGGGCTTCTGAAGTCACAGTTCTGGTGCCCAGATATATCTGGTGGAGCCCTGCAGTATAATCCACTCATATGTACACAAATATTCAAAGTATGTGCTATGCTCTATAATCTCATCCTGATGAAACAGCTGCAGCAGAATCGGCAAAGGGAAGGGACACACATTTCCCCACCAAAGCCACAGTCGAAGGATTACTCGGAGGAGGAACCCCAGCTGCTGTAGACAAATGTAAGCATGCTCAGTATGCCCTTGCTTTGGCTAAGAAACAATGCATAGCACATTCACTGAACACCTAGGGACCTAATACCATTCTCCTACTCACATACATATAGTGAAATTGATGCCAGGCAACTCATACAACCTTCACCTCCCCATGTATTGGTTGTGTACTGAGTGCCTCAGACAGAGTCAGCCCTGAACTAAAGATGTGTCAACTGCTGCATTTGCAAGGCAAGTCCTGAACCTAGTGTATATTATTTAATAATATTATAGCATATCCTTGTATTTCCTAACTTGATACAGCAAGCAAATAAATAGTGGTGGATTTGTACAGAAAGTACCTTAATGTGTGACACCACACACTTATATTACTTATATTTGTCCATTAGTAATTAGTAGGCCTCAAGCATGAATGATTCACAAAGTCATTCCTCTGAAGAATTCCGATGTTCCTTGCATGGCCTCAGTTTAGCATCATACATTTGTACTGGTAAAGCATTGAAGACAGAAGTTAGAAAATGATGATACACATTGCAGTTTCAGACTTCAGACTTGTTTATATCATAACAATAACTGAGTTTTGCCTCCCCCAAAAGAGTAGTGTACCTTTGTTTCTCCCATAACAGTAACCCAACTATGATACTCCTAAAAGAACAGTATTTGCATGTTTGTGCCATCCAACCTGGACTTCATTTGTTGGCAAATGCATATCATATTATTCCCTGTTAATATCCTCTCACGTGTTAAGGCCAATGATATAGAATGGCTTACACACTGCACATGTTAGATAACTGATAAATTATCAAGAAACACAGAAAGGAAACACAGAGCTGTATATTTGTAAGCATAATTATGGCAGGTTGTGTGATCACTAACTGCTCTATGTCCAAATATAGTAAAGAGAATTAAATGTACAAATCACAGCTGATGGTTTGATAGCAGCATACATTCTGATGCAGTTGGTCATGTGTAGAATGATTTTCCATTCCATGAATGCAAAGCTGTTTGTGTGGCCAAGAGGACTTAGGCATCCCTCCTGTTTTCTGAAGCTGTATTGGTGTGAGGGTTCAAATGCTGACATATGTAGAAATTTGTGATGTGTACTATTAAGATTTACTGTGCTTTTACAGATTTTGCATATGTGTTCCTTAGTTTTAATACTTTTTCCTATTCATCTTCTTTTAATTCCACTTTTGTGCGATGCACCACATCCCAAAAAAAATGTTTGGCTAAACTTATCTTGTTTGCGCAAAGTGCAACATTGTGGAAGTGGGAGAAAACCAGATTTCCTAGAAAGCAAATACCTGGACCACAGATCCTGGGTAAAGTGGCAAGCAATAGCAATGCACCTTGCATTTGCACACTGCTTCCCTGCATGCAAATAGGCCTTGCTCACATGCGTGTACACTTTGTTAACCATCGTGCAAATCTAATGCTGGTTGCATTATGGAATTGTATATATGACATTTTATTATTGCTGTTTATTGTCCATTTCCTTTTTATGACATAAAACTACATGTGAAAACATTGCAAACCAAGGGTACAACATAATATAATATAATATAATACAATATGATATGATATAATATAATAATATAACAAAAATAATAATAATATATATATATATATATATATATATATATATATATATATATATATATATATATTATTTACACTACGTTCATTTGTTCCCCTCAAACTACCCCAAACAAGCACTACAACCCTGGGGTCTCATTACTATTTCCACACATATATCAACCACAATACAAAGTGTTATACATAATGTTGTGTGCTCAGTTATGGACAGGGCCACCTGGCGGTGCTCACAGCCTTCTTTTGCAAAACTCGAACAGCTAAGTATGCTCCATAAGGGTACTTGTGTTGTTAGGCTGCTAGGTTTCCAAGCAATATACTTCTATTAAGCTACTAGCCGCAGATGACACTATGAAGCAATGTACCTATGCAGGCCTCCCAACCTCTTGTCTCCCACATGGCATGTCAGTGTCATCTACTATAAGTTCTCCTGCAGTCCTGACAAAATCAGACTTCTATCATGGCATTTGCAATAAGTTCTGTTTTCTGTACTCTGTGTCTTAGATAGGTAGGGGTTCTATTCTCAGTGCAGTCAACTGGGTGTGCGTGTCTACACAGAAGAGCAGAAGTGTTTTTCCCACAGTTACCTCTCCAATAGCATGACTTACCAGTTTTTTGAGACTTGCACAAGCCTACACATCAATTTCATTCAGGTTTCCTAGCCTTCTGTCTTCCACATGGCCTGTGAATGTCAACTACTATGAGTTCACCTGCAGTCCTATTATAATCAGACTTGTGCCATGGCATGTGTGATAAGTACTGTGTTCTGTAGTCTGTGTACTTAGATAGATAGAGGTTCTATTCTCACTGCAGTCAACTGGGTGCGTGTATGTCTACACAGAAGAACAGAAGTGTGTATCCCACAGTTACCTCTTCAATGGCATGGCTTACCAGTTTTTTGAGACTTACACAAGCCTACACACACATTTCATGGAGACCTTCCAATCTCTTGTCTCCCACATTGCCTTTTGATTTCATCTACTATACGTTCATCAACAGTCCTGTTAAAATCAAACCTGTGCTGTGGTGCGTGTGATAAGTACTGTGTTTAGTCATCTGTGTACTTAGATAGGTAGGGGTTCTATTCTCACGGCACTCAAATGGGGTAGTGTGTGTGTGTGTGTGTGTGTGTGTGTGTGTGTGTGTGTGTGTGTGTGTGTGTGTTGAGCTTTTGCTGGACTTTACAGTGAGCCTTTTACAGAAGCCTATGGGACACTGTTATCTTGTACTCAACAGACACTGCTGGTGTCATCATCTATAAAGTGTTGTCTGACACACTCAAAATCAGACTTGAGCTGTGGAAATTGTGTTAAGTACTGTGTTCTGTAGTGTGTGTTTACACAGGTAGGGGTTCTAGTCTCACTCCAGTCAAATGGTGGGGTTGGTGTGTGTGTGTGTGTGTGTGTGTGTGTGTGTGTGTGTGTGTGTGTGTGTGTGTGTGTGTGTGTGTGTGTGTGTCTGAGCTGTTTCTGTACTTTTCAGTGAGCCTTTTTACATTAGCATATGAGACACTGTTATCTTGTCCTGGACAGATACACATTTGTCATTACTAGGTTATACAGTTAACAAAAGAAGCTGCTGTCTACAAATACAAAAGTAAAACTCAGAACTGGAAGACCACCCTCCTCAACCTAAACAGGCAAATAAGACAACGTGTGCAATCTCTAACCCCAACCCTTATTTTCCTTTTTTCTTTCCCCTGCAGCACAGCAGGGTAGGCCTGGCTCATGGGATCCACCTGCCCCCACTCAACTGGCTATGGCTCCAAGGCCTGGTATGTCTGAGCCACAACCAGGTAGGACCTCTTGAGCTGCACTGCACTACTTGGTCCCTCAGGTACTTCTGCTCTGGAGGACATGCCTGTGGTACCCTCTGGGAGCAGTGGCAGAGTGGCTGATTTTATCACCCAAGAAGAACTGCCGGGGATGATGGGAAGGATTGTGTGCTGCACTGTGACCGCACAACTATGCCAGATGGAGACACTGCTCTCCATCTTTGTACTGAATAACATAAGGAGATGCAGATGTCAGATAGTGCAACCATCAGAGCAATGAATTGACAGTAATAACAGTCCAATAGGTGAGGACTCAATTCTCACTGTCACCCAGCTTGACATCGATGGGTTTGCAAGATCCACACCCTTACCCCAACCATGGTGTTCACCCACCTCTTGTGTTCTTCACCATCCCTGTCACTTGTCTTGTATGTCCTGTTGTGTCAGCAATTTCCCTTACCTTGCCAAATTACCTGCCTCGGACCTAATTACCTGCCTCAGACCTAAGTCCCTTCCCCAACATTCACCTCTTTCTTAAAAAAATAGGAAGCCTGTCCCAAAGAAAATGTCCTACATATAGCTCTCCATGTTGCACACATGTCTACTTGGCACATTTGATTTGGTCCAATTGACTATATAACATGACAGTACAAATTCAGCTAATCTTCTGTACATATGATAAGTTTTTCAGGGCACATTCTCAGTATATGTCCTATATTCACAATACATACTTGTGTTGTCCAAACAACCAAGCAATAAAACCCTGAGGCTCAGTATTTTTTGCACACATATATCAACCACACTACAGAGTGTAATATATAATGTTGTGTGCTACCTCATGGACAGGGTCAGTCAGTGGTGCTGACAGCCTTGCTCTGCTAAACTCAAACATCCAACTATGCTCAATAAGGGTATTTGTGATTTTACCAAGCTAGGCTTGTACACTAGGGTACACTATACAGTTAGACTACTGGCCTCATATGACCCTCTGAATATATGTGCCTATGCAGGCCTCACAACCAGTTGTTACCCACATGGCCTGCTGATGTCATCTACCATACGTTCACCTGCAGCGATATAAAAGTAAGACTTGCGCCATGGTGCTTGCATGATGTACTGAGATCTATAGTCTGTATACTTAGATAGGTAGGGTTTCTATTCTCAGTGCAGTCAACTGAATGTGCATGTGTATCTACTCAGCAGAGTACAGTTACTTCTCAAATGTCATGGCTTGCTAGTCTTTCATGCTTGCAGAAGCCTAGACATCCATTTCATGAAGCCCTCCCAACCTTTTGTCTCTCACACATAGCCTGCTGATGTCATCCACTATAAGTTGACCTGCAGACATGTAAAAGTCAGACATGTGACGTGATATAGAGGGATTGCATATAGTACTGTGTTCTGTAGTCTGTGTACTTAGACAGGCAGGGGTTTTGTTTTCACTGCAGTCAACTGTGTGCGTGTGTGTGTGTGTGTGTGTGTGTGTGTGTGTGTGTGTGTGTGTGTGTGTGTGTGTGTGTGTGAGACAGATATTATCTGACATTACAGAGATCCTTTTATACAACCATGTGGGACACTGTTATCACCATATGGTCATCAGACAATGCTGATGTTGGGACACTGTTATCACCATGTGGTCATCAGATAATGCTGATGTAATCATCTGTATTAGACTATTGCAAATCCAACCATCCCACCAGGCCAGGATCAGACATTGGCCTGGAGCCCAGGCAGACATCACCATAGGGTTCATAGGAAGTTACTAGGTAGAGGACTGATGGCAGATATGCTCTGGGGTATGTCTGGTGGGGACAGGGAGGGGTGAAATTTGTCCTAAACTGTCTGGTAGTAGGTTTGTGATGTCTTCAGGGTCAGTATGAGTGGTATCATCCACTACTAGTTAGTGACAAAGCTGGACCTTCACTTTTAGATGTCTGACATAGCTAAATAATTATTGTCTCCTGATTATCTTTAGCTAGGGATGCTACTTTAGGTTTGTATATGGTTTTAGAGGACTTTTCAAGATAGCTAATTTCCCTGTTCAAGCTGTGGAGGGTGTACTTCATCTGCTGAGTCATTCCCTTTTGTTCTTAGACATTACTTTCTTCCACTTGTTATATAACCTATGGATGCTTCATGACCACTAGAGTGGCTTGTTTTCTGTGTGGAATTTATTTTGATCCATTCACGTTCAGCAAACTCTATACATCTGTATAGCTGTTTATACAGGCCATTTGTGTACACCTCTGTATAGAAGTAATTGATGACAGTGGTAGCAGGGAGTTTACAACTCTTGAAAGCATCGGTTAGGAGCCTATAGTTTGCCTTGGAGAAATATTTAATTCTTTCTGCTCTTCAGGCAGTGTCAGGTATAACTGTGAAAGTGAATAAGATTGAATTGTGATCTGACCTGAGCAGGGGGCTAACACACAGCAGTTAGTGCAGAGAACCACTGTGTTGGTCAGTACTAAGTCTAGGACATTCAAGCCCCTTGTGGGGGTGCAGACTGTCTGTTACACAGCATGTGTGTTAACAAAGTCCAGGAACCTTAGGGTGAGTGTTTGTGCACATATATGACTCCAAATCGATGTGAGGATAGATAAAATCACACATGACCAAGGTGTTTGGCTGTCTAGTGAGTGACTCAATTAGGTCCAAGTAGGCAGAGTGGTTCAGGTTGGGGGACCTGCAGCTATCAATGATATGGAAGGGGTTTTACATACAGTTAGTTGGACTTGAAGTAGAGCTACAGAGTCATACTCTTTGACTAGTCTTGCAGTGTATTTGTTTTTAATGAAGATGTATACACCTCCACCTTTGTTTTTTTTTCATGCTCCTTTTGATGTGTGAACATGTGAAAGGCATTGTACCCCTATATGGCCAGAGTGCTCTCTGCAGCCTTGAACCATGTCTGTGTGACTGCACAGACATGGGCATCTTTCAAGGTAAGGAATTCTTCCAGTGAGTTCTGTTGCTGATTTACACTCCATGCATTAAGCAGCATAGCCTTCAATTTGTCTTTGGTGGATTCTTTTACATTGGGGCTTTACTTCTAGCATTGCCTAAAAAGGCCACTATGGGGGAGGCAAGCACATTCAACAGTAAGGTACATCTCCAGTCATTTACTGCAACATGTACTATGACAGAGTCATAATGGTACTTGTTGAGTTGAGTGCATGCGTGATCTGACAGACCCTGGCACGTGTCAGGCAGCTGACTGTGACCTTCTCTTTGTCCAGCCTGGTGAAGGGGATATCTGTATGTCTCAGTATGAAGTCACTTATGAACAAGAAATTTGGTTTTGAAGTGTTTTGCCAAGGGGCTTATTCAATGAGACACTGGTGTGTGTATTATTATGTGCAATGGATTCTGTTGGGTCTGCACTATGTGCAGTAGGTTTAAACCTGGGAAGTCTCTGATCTTTAGTTAGGTCTCTAGCGAGGACCTCCACATACATGGGTTTATGTGTTGTGAGCGTATGTGCAACAGGAGAATTGTGTGTGCTGACAACATATTTGACATCTGCTTTGTTGTTATGTTTGAGAATTGATTCCATATTCATAGAATAGATACAGCTGTTACACATTGTATTAGTTTGTTTTAACAATAACTAGTTGTCAGTATATATGAGGCAATTGTTCGGTTGCCTCAGGATGCCCATATCCATCAGACTGCCTGGAGACATGGTGGGAAACTGTCCATCTATTAAGGAAAGTATATACTGTAGTAACTAGTGGGAAGTGGGCTAGATAGACAAGGGTTTGGTGTAAGACTAACAACATGTGTCTATTCTATGGAGGGCTAGGGTTACAAAAATGTGTCAATGTTTCACAATGCTTTGAGTAGCTATGGTAAACTGAATGAAAACACCCCAAAACAACGCTGGAATTCAAGTGAAGTTAAACTATTTTAAACAAGTAAAACAAGGGAAAGGCCAACAGTGAGCCTTATTCCAGCACTCCAGAAGTCAGATGGGTTCTTGGCTGCACAATTCTGCCACAAGGGTGCAGGGGGACCTTCTTAATGTAAGAGAGCTGGTTTTAGTACTCCAGTGATGCAAACAATCTAGATTCAGTAAGCCTGAATTGAGCCTATGCTATAAAATGCAGAAGTCCTAGAAATCCAAAGTGCAGAAAATCATAATCACAGCAGAAAAATAAACATTTTAAATAAAGCAGCAATCTAATAGAATACTCCAACAAGAGTGTAGACAACAAACCTTCCTAGTGCATAATAAGTGGTCTGGAACACAAGTGCTTAAACCAGTACTAAAACACTTTCACAATAACAGACACAATAAGCCTCCAACCAGCAATTCCCAGCTTAGAAGGGTGTAGGCTATCATCTGCCACAAGAGTCTATGCCACAGGCCTTCCTAATGTAAAATAACTGGTTTGGAGGCCAAGTGCTTAAACCATAACAAAGACACATAGAACAACAGCCACTATAAGCATTTAACCGGCAATTTCCAGCTCAGAAGGGCAGAAGCTACCCCCTCTTCCCACCAGAGTGTAGACTACAAACCTTTGTAAAGTAAGGCAACTGGCCTGAAGCCCATGTACTTAAATCAAAAGTAATAGGCATAGAATAACAGTTACAATTTAATGTGATACCAGCAGATGACAGTGACATGTCTTTTAATCTACTCATATATACCATGTCAGATTAGTAAGCCATGTGTTATCATGATGAGAAAGCCCTGTGGTCTGTCCAGCTGCTGCATGTGTCTGGTGAAGTTCCTGCAAAAGAGAGCATTATACTGTATTACTGTTCTGATGAGTTTGACTATAGCACTGTCATACAATCCTGAGATCTGAATGTGATGGCATGTCTTATGATGTGCATCATACGTTTGTACTGGAAAACATTAAAAAGAAAGGTTATAAAGTAATGACAAACATTGCAGTTCCTGAATTCACAACCCTTACCAGAAAAAATGCTAGAAAGTACTGTAATGATGATGCTAGCCACTGTATCATTTCACAAGGTAAATACAACTGACAGGTACAATTATCAGTTCAACAACACAAATGTAGATATACTAGGCAGTAATGTAACTATGCACCCTGTTTATCAGACACAAAGTTTTTGTATCCCTGAATCCTAAAGCGAGAAAACGGAGATATGGCACAGTTATCATCACTTGCACAGGATGCTGGAGGGGTAGGAGGCCTAGGATGACACAAAAGGTCGATGAGTGTGTGTGAGGGAGAAAATGCAGCAGGCAGGCTGTGTGTGTGTCTCTAGGGGTCCTTCATGTGAAAGTGGTGTATGAGAGTCTGCATGAATACAGGCAAGCTCAGCACTAGCTCTACATCTTGGTATGTTGGGCAGGTGTGAGCCATGCATGGTAGAGGTGACAGTTTATTGTGGTCACCCCCAACCATGGGAACTGGCTCTGCTGGGAGTTGCAATGCCACCTCAATGCCCAAGGTCAGAAGGAGTGCTGCTACCTAAGCATGACTGATGTCTGGCAGATGTACTCCCTTCACAGGAATGCCCAGGACCATGACACCAGGACCTGCCACATCTGGGTGTGGACAGCACACTCCCAATAGACCAGTACTGCCACTAAAGAAGCATGAATGGGAATGGCCATGTTGGCTCTCAGCAGATGTAGATGACCTATGCCCGCAAAGATGCCACTCCCCTCCCAGCAGACATTCCATCACAGACACTGCACTTTCCATGACAGACACCCCTTGGTCCATCACAGATACTCCTCATTCCAACTTCCTATTCATCTGATCCAGGGAATCAGTGACATGGTGGAGGCAGTCAGGCATGACACATTGTGCCACATCCAAAACCCTAAGCATTTATCAGGGCCACCTTTCTGAATTTGCCTGTGCCTCCATGATAGCCCTAAACATACATTGAGTGACACGGGAAGAGAAACCTGCAGCAAGTGGAGGAGGGACAACAGGCCCCCTCCAAGCACCCCTATCAACCCTCCTGCATGGCACCTCACCAACACCTTGGCTATGGCCAGACTCAACAGGCACTAAAACTATAGTAGCCATACTTCCCTGCTCAATGTCATCATCCTCCACCTGTCCTATATCTGTGGGCTTAGTGGACTGGACTGATGTAGGCCTACTGGCTGTGTCCAGGGAAAAAGAAGGGGGTGGCTGGATGTCAACCTCTGTGTCAGATTCGACCTGTGCACCCCCAGACTGTGCCTCAGTTTTACCACCATCACCATCAGTGTCTGATGAGACACTGACATCAGGTGGCACAGGGCTCACACTCCCACTGTCATGATCACCTGTGATAAAAAGGGAGAAATGCAGGCATACATTAATACCTGCACTACCATGGTGTCATATAAGCTAAACAACTAACAGTGCTGCCACTATTACAGACAGTACAACAATATACACAATAGGCCTAAAATTACACATTAGAGTACTAGAAATTGATGTCCAGTACTGAAATAACTTGAATTGGCTTACTAACTGCAGGAGGCCTATGGGCTGGGTTCCTGATGGTCCTGAAGAATGTTAAGCTAGAAGTAAGGCCAACATTATCACATTTAACAGTAAGACAGAAGGCACTACATGTACTCCACTCAATCACCATGATGTTTTACTTTAACAAGTACATGGCTGATAACTCCAAACTGAGCTTATCACTGTACTAATATTCAATCTCCACCCACCAAAAATGACAAGTGAAACAGAAGTAAATTTTATTTCAATTGTTTTACTTTACAACAGTATTTAACTGGTCATGTAACAAAACCTACCTGGAATATCTTCCTGGGACTGCGAAGGAGTTGCACCTACATCAAGGACATATTCTGGACCAGTGTGCTGTGAGTTGTCCTGTGTCAGAAGATTCATCAGGAATTCTTCATTGGGGTGAGAGGTGGTTCTGCAGCAGACACACCCCTGGTTACCTTCTGGTCTTGGGCAACAGCAGTGGCATGCCTCTGTGTAGATGTGAGCATGTCAGTGGCCTGGTGGCGCACCTGCTCACAAGTTCGGCTATGGCTACACACGACATTTATGTTATCAGCAATTTGATGCCATATATTCAGCCTGTCTGGCATATTGGGATGACCCCTTCCAAAAAGGAAAGTGCCATATTGACATAACATATCCACTATTGTGGTGTTGACTGCCACACTGAAGGGGGGTTTGTGCCTCAATGACATTTTTGGCCCTAAAACACAACAGAATGATAATACACAATAAATATCACATAATTACAAAGTACCTGTTACCAGATAAAACCGTTAAGGTAGACAGTCAGTAGTATCCACTGAAAAAACATAACACATACAACAGATGTGAAATAGTAATAACAGACAGGATGCAAGACAAGGAGATTTGCAAGGGCAACATATCCTTGTATGTGCTATAGCAGTAACTCAGCTGTGCCACCCCCCCAAAAGAACAGTCCATTCTAGTTTGTGACATAACAGTAACTTCTCTTTGCTTCCCCCATCCACTAAGGAACAGGCACATAAACCATTTTACTAAAAAAATGCATTAGAAATGCTAAGCATGCATTCAAAGGACCTGTCCCTGAAACATTTGTTCATCTGTATCACACAGCTTACTATTTTCAGTATTATCAATCATTTGTACCTCTGAAATGGCTTGACATACATGGCCATGCCATCAGTACACTTCTAACTAATGAATACAGATAACAGTGTAAAAGGCTTTGCTTCACATTATTCATTAATATATTCCAGCATATGAATTATGTAGGTAAAAAAAATGACAGCATACCTGCTGGAGTTCAATGCTGCTCTGTAAAGATAGCTTGGAAAATAGTTTGCTTTGCTGAACATGTAGCAAGTATCCTCACCATCAGTTTGGCTAACTACACATTTGCCTTTTTATAATGGAGTAGATTATTAATGGACTAAATCCATCTAGGCTGTGTTTCACAGATGTTAATTACAGCATAAGCAGCTGAACTGCATGCTAATCTACCAGTCTGGTGGAGCTATTCATGAAGTTATAAAGCAACCATGTAGACTACATGCTGTTTTTCCTGTAGATTTCAAAAGTAGTGGAGTATAAACACAAAAGTCTGCACAGACAGAATGTTAGGAGCTGCTGATGCTTAACTCCATTTCTATGTGCTACAGGCTGCAGGCAATGTTGCTGCTGCTGCCAATAGGCCTACTCTAAGACAGAGAAGAGTTTTCAGGCCACATTTAACTCATCACAACATACATGACATGGGTATTGTAGAGTGCTACAGGGCAGACAGGGACACAATACAGGAACCATGTGACCTCTGCTGGCCTCAACTCAGAACCACAACCTTTACCTCCACATGTATTGGCTGTGTACTGCTTGCATCACACTCAGACCAGAATTAACACTGCGTCTGATTTACAAGCTAAGTCCTGAACATGTACTGTATTGTATAATAAAATTATGACGTCCTTGCATTTCATCACTTTGTACAGTAAGCAACTACAAGGTGGGAGATTTGTACAGAAATTAATGTTACATGTGACAGCAGAGACTTATTTGACTTGTATGTGTCCATTAGCAAATGATAGGCCTCAGGTCTCAAAGACTGACACATTGATACCTCCCTAAAGTAATGATGATCACTACATGGCCTCAGTTTAGCAACATACGTTTGAAATGGGAAATCATAGTAGAGAAGTTTGAAAGTAATGAGATGCATAGCAGTTTCCAGCTTCACCACCCTCACAAGATCAAACAGGCAGGATGCAAAACAAGGACAGCAACAAGAGCAACATAGCCTTGTTTGTGCCATAACCGTAGCTCAGCCTAGGTCCGCCCCCTTGAAAGAACAAGCAGTCTCTGCTTGTTTGTGGCATTCAACCTTCCATTAATTTGATGGCACCTGCATATTATATTGCCCTCCAGTGAGTATCCTCACATATTTTAAGGTAAGTGATATAGACTGGCTTACACACTGCATGTCTCTGAGTATTGGTCAGATAACTGATGAATGACCAAGAAACACAGAGAGGTAGGGCACAGCTGTATGTTTTCAAGGACTAATCATATCAGGCTATGTGATCTCTAAGTGTACTACATCCAAATATATTACATAGAATACATTTACAAATATCAGGTGATACCTTGTTGTCAGTGTACATTCAGTTACACTTGGTTGTGTGAGGAATTACATCATGTATTTGTTGCAAAGGTTGTTGTTGGAAAAAGATGAATAAGTCCCCCTCTTGTTTTGATTCCAGTAAGAGTCAGCATCCAGACCTATGTAGCCATATGTCATGTGTGCGAACAGTTTCTATTATATGTGTCATAGACTGATTTTCCACATTTCAACTAATTCTCCACTTTTTATACTTTTTACGTTTTTTTTTTGGGTGGGGGGGGCACTGTTTGATGGATGAGCCACTTAGCACAAACAGCTTTGGCTATGCACATTTCATTTGCACATTGAGCAGCAAAGCAAAAAACAGATGAATGGGGCACCCACATAGCAGACAAGACCCAAACAGCCACACATATACACTGGATGCATTCAGTTAATACTATTGGCCATCACACAAACACATTTCCCAGCAGGGTGCACTGTTGTGCAACGTTTGTGCTTTGGTAGCTGCTGTGCAACACTTTCAGATGTTGCAAATCCGGAATGTGCATACTCCAAGAAAGCATGATACCTGCAATTGGTGGGAAAACATTATTCTACATTGGTCTTATCTGTGATAGGCATGGCTGGCATTCCTGGGGAGTTTTTGAGATTCTGTGCTCAAAGATGGGATGTCCAGGAGTCCAAAGTGTTTGTTGGACTCCTAGTCAATGAACATGGGCCCAGGCTGTTGCCAAGGGACTATTGTGGCTCAGATTACAAGGCAGAGGCATGGAATAGTCTTGTCTGGACTCTGACTAGTGTTACCAGCATCCCCTGCACTGGTGAATAATGTAGGAACCACTACAGAGACCTCAGAATGAGGAAGAGGGATAACCTCGACCATTGGATCGAAGAATGTAGGATTAGGGGCACCCCACAGATGTATAAATAGAACTTACAGAGACGACTTGTCAGAGTTAAAAGCTGGATATAGTCAGGATTGGTATGCTTATGATATTCTGTTGTGTTCTGTTTTTCCTAAAGCCATCATAGACCAGGCACCGAATGTGCAAACCCATGCCGCTAGATTGGCATGGATGTGAGATGCATGTGGTATGTATGCATGCATGTATCCCAACAGTGGGGTTATTTTAGCGTTAAAAGTTAGGATGCATTTATTTGTTACTTACACAGTTGTATCAAATTGAGCATTAATTTCTTAACTGTAATAGGTAAGGATGCATGAATTACTCTGGAGGGCAAAACAACAGTTCATTATTACAAAGTAGTCATAAGATGTGCCTTCAAAATCCACACTTCCCAAATATATTAAATATATATAACATATTAAACATGTTAATGTTTCATCAAAATTGCAATGTAACATCAGAGCTGTAAAGCAGTGTCACCCCTGGCTTGCTGTAAACTGTAATCTGTATATTTTGACAATGGATGTGTGCAATGTATGCACACATCAAGGATTGCTTACTGTAATCTGTAGTATATTGTGCATCTGTTAGAAGCTGGGTAGCCTGAACAGTAAACAAAGGTATTTGTTAGGAGTTTGTAATGTTAAAAGTAAATGTAACAAACCAGGGTAAAATAATTGTATCAATGCTTTATATATCACATATGAAGTTACTAATGTTCTTCCTTTTTTCTTCTCACCCCCAACCCTTTTCTTTCTCTTTTTTTTTTTTTTTTTTGTCTGTTTATTATTATATTTTTTTATTTTTTGTTTTACTCACAGCACAGCCAGGTAGGATTGTCCCATGGGATCCACTTGCCCCCACTCCACCATCTACAGCACTGCTGCCCAGCAGTCTGGTGCAGTAACTGGTAGCACCCATCTGCTGCCCCTGCACCACACATCCCCTCAGGTAGTTCTGTCCCTTGAGGACAGGCTTGTGGCTCCCTCTGGGTGCAGTGGTGGGGGAGAGTTTATCACCTGTGATGAACTGCCAGGGAACAGTGACAAACAATGCAATTTCTAGCTGATTAGGTATACAGGCATTTGTGTAAATGGGCTAGTCAATTGTATCATATTTATTTATTTATGTATTTATACTACTGCTATATTGCCTTTGTCCACTAGAGGGCGGCATTCTCCTAGACCTATCCTACTGTCCCTGAACACTACTTTCAGGCATCCAGTTTTCTATATCTTGCTTTAGGTTGTAGTCCCACACTATCCTTTTTGTTACTCTCCACATTACTTAATCACTCTGCCTACTCTCCCTACTAGTAAGACTTTTATCTCCTACCTTCCCTCACCCAATAACTTACCTTAGCAAGCTGCTCCATTGATTGTTCCTTCTCCTAGGGGTCACTCTTACTGTAGCTCTGTTTGTGCTGCTATATCCCACTGAATATTTCTCTGATCCCTCTTAGCTATACATCGCACTGCTTCTAGCCTTATCCCCTCTCCCCTTCCTCTTACTCTTCTTCCTTAAGTCACTATCCCACCCATGCTGGCTGTATTATATACCTAATACAGTACAGGTACTATTCCCCTCCCCACCCTCTCTACCTATTGTATAGTACTAGCTAACTCCGATCTTAGTACCAATTACCTTCCGGTATTCACCTGCCCTCATCTATCTTCTCCACACACCTTTCTTTCTCATTACATCACCTAACTTTTAAATACCCCTTACCCCTTGTACCGCCATCTTTTCTTTTTTTCTTTCCTGCCCTTGCTCAAGGCTGCTGTGTGCTCCTGCCTCCGGGGTTTATAAGCTGTGAAAGTAAACTTTGTTATAACTGCCTAGTCTTTCATTCAAATATATTTGTAAGAGTGTATTTAATGTCATATGCAACTGTTTATATGTATTAGGGCATTGCAGTGTTATTTCTTCAGCCGTTACTAGCTAATTCTATATGTGTGTCCGCACGTGGAGTGATCAGAAGAGGTGTAGATACCAGTAGGACACTCCAATGCTATGTTAGCTTTTCGGGTACTGCTTATCTTAACTAAGCGCTATATATAAATAGCACGTTTATTGCGTTGTTTTATTTATCCAAGCAATAGTGATTTTAGACGTTGATTAGGGTTTTTTTTTTTCCTATTTAAACTAATTGTGTCTTAGGCACGCTAACAACGTTAAATCATCTACAGCGTCTTAGCGTTATTATAGCCTAACCCCATTCAATTGAAGGACAGTGTTAATGGGGAACTGCCGGTGGATTGCCTAAGTAAGGTAAACATTCCTTGTATTCAGCTATACCGCTATATCTATACAGCATTCTAGCTTACATTACTCCACATTCGTGGAGTGTTGAATATAATCCTAGCTGATCCTTATGGGTCGTAACGGACCAGTGGAAGCATGAATATAACCTATGTTATCGTTTATGTGTCCTAACTGACTGGTCGTGCCTTACTCACTCTATAAATACTGTAACTGTTTAACTAAATGCTATATATATGCAGCCGTTTATTGCGTTGCATTATTTATCTAAGGGATAGTGGTTTTTGATGTGGATTAAGGGTGTTTTATCCTATTTATGCTGATAGTGTTTTTGGTAGCTATTTTTAGATAGAGTATGCCACGTTTGTGTAGCGCCTATGTATATTACTGTATCTATCAAGATTCTGATTTCATACTAACTGTGTATTTTGCTCCCCTTAGCTTGTAGTGTTCTAATGCAAACTGTGCTGCTCATCTTAATGTTTGATTGTATTAGTGTTGCTTTGTGTATTTCTAGCTACTTCTGGATATCTTGCTATGTATTGAACTGCAGCAATTGTGCCTACAGCTCTGCAATTAACATTTGGCATACATAGTAGAGTTTTAAAACAATTGAGCGTAGTGCTAGTATGTGATTATGTTCATTAGACTGTTTGTTATTATGATTACTAAGTGTGTTTAACTGTGTGTTTCACTCCCTGTTTATCTCACTACTCTGTTTCTCTCTCTCTCTCTTTGTGTTACAAGCTGCTCAACCTGTCTGTACAGTATTAACTTGAGGACTTGCCCAGTCTGCTGAATAGCAAACTGATACCAAATATTACTGTCGTCTCCTCCCTACACTAAGGAACTGAACATACCCTCACCCTGAGCATCAGCCCCTCAAGGGAATAAACCTAATAAAAGAAAGTATGTGCCTTAAAACCACTGTCTGTAGACATTTTAGTGTGTAATACTGTAGGTTTTTATTTTTACTCCCACTAGCCAGGACAGCCAGCAGCCAACACCTACCTGCTCCTAGAACCAGCCTACCTTCTCCTCTTTTATCTGCTGTTTATATCTGACTCACTCACTGAACTCTAGACCTGCTGCCTCACAGTCTCACTTCCATTAGACCCTACTACTGCTATATTGCCTTTGTCCACTACAGGACGACATTCTCCTAGACCTATCCTACTGTCCCTGAACACTACTTTCAGGCATCCAGTTTTCTATATCTTGTTTTAGGTTGTAGTCCCACACTATCCTTTTGGTTACTCTCCACACTACTTAATCACTCTGCCTACTCTCCCTACTAGTAAGACTTTTGTCTCCTACCTTCCCTCACCCAATAACTTACCTTAGCAAGCTGCTCTACTCATTGTTCCTTCTCCTAGGGGTCACTCCTACTGTAGCTCTACCCGCTCCATTCACCCTGCGGGCTCACTCCGCTCCCCTACCCTGCCGCCAAATTCCACCTGCCCCCAGTGCTTCTAGTTTTATACACGCCTTACCACACCCCACTGCATTACCACCAATCACAAGCTCAGTCCCCTTAAAGTGCTAATACCCATTTCCCATTAGTCTTCATCTTAACAATCTTTATCTATCCCAGTAATTTATCATAAATAGTCCTCTTCTATTATCTCTATTAGTAAACCACCTATACATTCCCCTGTATACCAACATCAACTGAATTCCTTCTACCATGCCTCCTTTAACTGTTCCAACTTACCTCAAACCCTTACTCTTATTCTCTCTCCTAACCATTCTATCTATACCTTCCTTACTTACCTTCTACGAACACCATCACCATCTAGGGTTTCACTACCCCAATAGGCAAACCTCTACACCAACAATTATCCTTTCTTACAGTCATAATAGCACACCCTGTCCACCAAAGTATTTATCAGCCAAATTTCATAGACTTACACACATTACTTACTATAGCCCAAGAGCCAGGAAATCCCAGAACCTAATTAATAAGTTTCTACAACTCATCCTGAGAGTACAGGTCCACTCCCTTATAGATGGTGACATACACCCAAACCCTGGTCCAAATTCTAGCAGAAGCACAAGTCCTATCACACCAACTCCTACTAACATACACTTGCTTACCAGGCCTCCCAACCCTCTCCTGATAGCTCATCTTAATGTTCGTAGCATAAATAATAAGGTTGGTCTCCTACATGCCCTTATAGATAGATGTTCCTTCATTTGATATCCTCTGTCTCACTGAAACATGGCTTAAGCCATCAATACAAGACAGTGTAGTCATCCCCCCTGGCTACAATATCCTGAGACTTGACCGTAATGCCAAGAAGAGTGGAGGAGTAGCTATACTTTATAAAAATGGTCTACAAGTCACCTCAATTGACTCTAATCCTCCACTATCTAGTAATGCGGAAATTCTTTTTTTTTTTTCAAAATAAATTTTTATTTCAGTTTCCAAAAAAAAAATTCTGCTTGTTTTAAACAGTTAATACATAGTAGAGATAAAATAACAATGGAATTACATAGGATCAAATAACACACATTATATTATGGTTTACAAAATTCTGTGAGTTTGTCCTTGCTAGTGCAGAATGTAAACAAAGTTTAAACAGGAAAAAAGATCTATTCCCTAAAGATATAAGTGACTACTCACCCACCTTTCTAATTAGATACAAGACTGAGATTCCAAACCCTAACATTTACAGGACAATAAGGGCTAACAGAAACTTTCATCCTAACAGCTTCCAAACTGAACTTAGAGCCTGCGACTGGTCTCCACTGATACACCTCCCACTGGATGATGCAGCCAACTACTTCAATTCAGAATTCTTAGCTGTTCTAGATTGCCATGCCCCAACATGCAAAATTAGAACTAGGACTAAACCAGCCCCATGGCTGTCTAAAACTACCAAACAAAAAATCCACCAAAGAAATAAACTCTGGGCCAGCTGGCATTCAACAAAAAGCCCCACAGATCATTTACGGTTCAGACAGCTAAGAAATGAAACAACAAAAGCCATACTGTCTGATAAAAGAAACTTTTACTGTCAGCTTCAGCAAACCCACCAAAATAATCCTCTGAAATTCCGGTCCAGCATCAATAAACTACTCCACCCAGGCCACTCAAGCACACCTGCTCCCTCTGGCCCAGACCACAATAATCCCATTCAAATAGCCAACTCCTTTAACACTTTTTTCACAGAAACCGTTCAATCCCTTGCCAAACAGTTAAACCCTGGTGTCATACACTCTTACTCTGCCAACCCCAACAGCCCCCCCCATTTCATTTTCAACCTGTTCCCACATCACTTGTCTGTAACCTTATCCAGAAACTTAAACCCACCACACTCTCTGCTGACCTACTACCTGCAGAATATCTGCAAAAAGCAGCAAAAGCCATAGCCTACCCCATATCCATCCTCATTAATAGAACTATTTCTGAAGGAACCATCCATTCAATCTGGAAAGTTTCTCACATTATCCCCCTGCACAAAGGTGCTAATTCCAAAGACCTATCCAACTATAGGCCTATAGCCATATTATCCCCATTGGCAAAAATAATGGAGAAATGCATTCATAAGCAACTTTTAAGCTATCTACTAGACAAAAGCCTACTAGCCACCTGCCAAAATGGATTCAGACCATTTCATAGCACTACCTCTGCTCTTTTATCCTTCACTGACTGCATTAATAGAAATCAAAATAATGACGCTCTATCTTCAGCCCTCTTTATTGATCTGTCAAAAGCCTTTGACATGGTTAACCACCATCTCCTCATTAACATACTTAAAAACCTGTCAGTGGATGCGCTTGCTATACAGTGGTTCCAGTCCTATCTAAATAATAGGCAACAGGCTGTACTTTAGAAAAATACCTTGTCTTCCCACCTTCCAGTTACCCTTGGTGTCCCTCAAGGCTCCATATTGGGTCCTCTCCTCTTCTCTATCTTTATAAATTACCTTCATTCTGTAATCCCCCAAGCTACCTGCATCCAATATGTGGATGATTACATACTTATATGTTCAGCCAGTTCCCCATTAGAACTCAAGTCCCTAACCCAAAATATCTTTAACATAGTTGAAAACTGGTTTCTGGATCAGTGTCTTCTCTTGAACCGAAAAAAAAACAAAAATGCTACTATTCACCCCTACGTGTAGGGCCTCCCCACTTAACTTTACTGTAACATCTAGCAATGGCACTATCATATCTCCTGATCCTACTACAAAACTACTTGGTGTACTAATTGATAACAACCTCACTTTTGAGTCTCATATAAATAACACTATAAAAACAGTGAATAAAAAATTAGGTTCCCTCTGCAGGATCAAACCGTTCCTGACTCCACTAGCCAGGACTACTATAGCCCACACCCACCTCATCTCTACCTTACTTTATGCTTCCCCTATCTACACTAAACTAAGTAAAAAGAACATGAGCAAGCTAATTACCTGCTACAACAACATCGCCAGGTTTGCAACTGGGTCTACCTTTAAAACCCATCACTGTATCAATCTAAATCAACTAGGCTGGTTAGAATTATCAGATCTAATACTGTTGAACCAACTAATAGTAGCCCATTTGATTCTGTATCAACCAACAAACACACCAATACTTTCTACCCTTGTCACCCCCTATAACAATCTGAAAATCCTGCGCTCAGCTAACAAACTGCTAGTATAAACTACTAAAACTAACAATTCAGCTGGAGACACATTATTCTCTAATACAGCTGGCAAAACCTGGAATAACCTCCCTAAACCTTAAAGACACAAGGTGCAGGGTTTGATTCTTACATGGGGTAACTGGCTAGGCTTCAAATGGCCCAAAAAGGGCAGTTAGTCTAGAACTAATCTATGAACCTATAATCACATAACCTCCCTAGCATTAACCAACTTATTTAAAAACAAACTAAAACCCTATCTTCAATCACACTGGTTATGCCCGTGTATTAACCCAGACTAACTATCTAAACTTTCCCTAGATATTAGCCCTCTTACAAATATAGTCTTGCTTCTTCTCCTTTGATAATAAGGTGTACGTAACTATACAGTTAATTAATATTCTTGTACATACTTTGAATGTTTAACAACAGCTGTTACAGCCTATGATTTCTTGTGAAACTTTACAGTAGAATATTTGCCTTGTTCAAATTTGGTGTAAATATCCATAGCTGGTTCACACCATTAGTTGTTTTTTTTTTTTTTTTTTTGTCATGTAATTAGTTACCTCTGTCCTATTTCTTGATATGAATTCTACATCTGCTCAGACCAGGAAATTTCTTTCTTGTTATTATGCCCAACACAATGATACATTCTGTTTCCAATTTTTTTTGTGCAATGTATCAATGCCTTTTTAAATTTTCTTGTGTATGTGGAGCTTATCTCCCCAGGCCTCCACTGAAAATGGACATATATCCAGTTGGACTAGCCTGGTCAACAAATTGAAAATAATTTATTTTATTTTACATTTGTTGACTGGGAAGGTCCGACTGGACACATGTCCTTTTTCAGTGGAGGCTCAGAGAGAAAAGCTCCAGTTATTAATTTGACATAGAGTAATACAAGACATAAAGGTCATAAATTTAAACGTGATTACATGCAAATCAATACAAGAAGGAGAAAAGCTCCAGTTAGTAAGTAGACACACCAAATAAGAATAAAGAAGAACATGGTCACAAATGGAGTAATACAAAGGTCAAAAAATTAAATGTGATGAAATACAAACCAGTATAAGGCACGTAACAGTAGTATATACAATGTTATACAATGTGTTATGGCAACTAGTAGTGTATATTCCATTAGTAAATTAGAGGAATTTTATGCAGGGACGTTGGAGAGAGAATAATGGTGAGGCGATCTCTGCATAACATACAAGGCCATGTGACACCCAGAGCTGTTGGACATGCTACACTTAAAGAAATCCCAATCCCTCAGAGCCACACGCTCCAGGGATCTAAATCTTGTCATCACAATAAACAAAACATGCTGGAGGGATAGGTTCCTGACCTAGAGACTCCCCAGACTCTGGAATGGATTGCCCATACATGTCAAGCAGAGCGCCTCTTTGGCCGTCTTCAAAAGGAACCTTGATGATTGGATGGGAAAAAGCAAATTCACCCCGGGGATCACGTCAGTCGCCCTGCTAGACAGGGGTCTAGGAAAGTAAATAGTGTGGGAAGAAATAGCCAGGGAATTGTTATGGCTAGGCTTGTATAGGCCCTAGGGCCGATAGCCTAATACCAACCTATGAACCTATGAACCAGCACAAGTCAAAAAACCTTCCCTACACATGCTGTGTGTCATTAATATTTATGGCGCAAGATTGCATGATGCTGAGCAAGGATTTGAATGAGCTATGTAATCGTTGGCTAACAATGACTGGATATGTTCAAAGTGGTTGTATAATATTTGCAGCTACAGCTGTGTCAGCACGGCTTGGAATGTATAATGATTGCAACAGAAATTGTGATACTAAGGTTTATTTTAATTTATATAAATGTAACATGGCCTATGTCATACATGATAATTTAATAAACATGTTTCTTGTTTTGCATGGCTGGTCAAGGCTTACAGTGATATAATATGGAAAGTAGGCTCACATATTATTATTATCATATGAGCGAATCGCACAAATTTTGAACGCTCATAATATCAAATGCACCAGACCTCGAACTTCCTATTGTGTGGCTCTGTGCCCCCACCCCCCCCACTAAATATATATTCCAACTCCAAGATCACACTACAGCGATGAAAAAGCAAATATCCCATTCTCCACTCTATCGCGATCTCAGAAAAAGCATTTTGAGGTCCGGTACGTTCGATATTATGAGCATTCGCAATTTATGCGATTCGCTCATATGATATAGACCCGTTTTACCAGGAGCACATGTAGTAACCATGCTTATTCCAACTTAGTATTAATCCCACCACAGTAGAGAATTCTTACGTGCAATTGGGCTTTGTGGGTCGGGAGGACAATGGGTACACATGGTTTGGTTAGTGGGAATAAAAGGGTTTATTTTGGGACCACGATTAAGGTGGAGCCTTAAGAAGAGAAGAAATATGCCTGCTTAGTATGGTAGTGCTTAACAGTTTTATTTGAAAATAGTTACAAGGTGTGTTTGCAGAGACATTTTAATTCTAAGTACCCTTTATGAAACCTGTACTGAGCTTTGCAAGTGTATATTCCATAATAGAACTATATTGATATGTATGTGTTTTTATTTAATTACAATGTGTTTCTGAGTTGAGTTTGTATTGTTTGGCAGTGAGGGAGTAGCTGGAAAGTATGTATATAAGAATTAAAAAAAGCGCATTTCATTTTGTTGAGGTGGTATTGTATTTTCTGTGTAAGTGTTGTAGACAAATGGTGACCTATGTTCTTTTTAACATTTTAGTTATGAAGGCCTTTGTTGAAGGTTGGGCGTCGGGCTGGCAACTCGACACCATAAAAACCAACTGCCAATCATTAGCGGACTGGAGTTCCGCTGTGGCAACCCCTAACTGGAAAAAGCTGAAAGACAAACAACAACAGTTATGAAGGCTACTTATTATAAGTAAATTTTTCGAAGTGTTGATTTGTATTAATGTTAACTAGAATAAGATAATATATATAAATGATGATGTTAGAGGGATATGGGGAGCTTAGGAAATAGGTGACTGTACTGTAGTTGGTGAAAGTATATTTATTTGGCAAGAGGAAGTATTAGGATGTATATTATGAGCTGTCAGTGTACGCCAAAGTCTATAATTATTCTGAGTGTTGTATGTATAAGGAATGTATTGTACTTATAAGGAGTAGTGAGTGGAGAGTGCACTGTTATTTTAATAAGTTGTTTATATGTATAACAAATTTACTATCAGCAAGGACAGAGACATAGACTGTGCCATTATTTGGCATTTAAGGGGTAGTATATGCTTTTAAGCTGCTTACTATGTTGCAAACGTCACTTTAATAAGTAAGGATTAAGTAGAGAGCAGGAGGAGATACTGCAACTATACAAGTAAAAAACAGGTGGGAAGGATAGTGATGTGGTAGGAGGTATAAACAGTGGGCCAGACCTCCCCTTCCAAATGGGAGTCAGTCAGTCAGTGCATGCACAGAAAGGATATTCTCTGATCTATTGTGAGCAAGAGCTATGTAATACATCTAGAACTCCACAGCTCTCATCTGCATACTGCATTTAGTACGTAATTTAGGATAATTTGTGCTGCATGTTGTGTGGTTCATGCATATGACATATGTTGCAGTACTACTTGCTTCATTTTTATTTTATTGTATTATCCTGATGATTCCATTTACTGTGCCCATACCTCTCAACTCTCCAGATTTTTGCAGAATATTCACATTTTGCCTCATATTTTGCATCTGTTCCTTATAAAATGTATGGTTTTCTGGAAAATCATTTACGAGTGAAGTCACTAAGTAATGACAAACATTTCAAGTTTCAGACTTCACATCCTTCTGCATATGCATGCCAAAGGAAAATCTGCTATTCTAATCACTTTCTAAGTTTATAACAACAATATTTAAAATGTGTCCCTATTTTGGGGCCTTTGTCCCTCACTAATTTTGCCTTTATCCAGATTGTTGGTGCTAAGAGTTTGACAGGTATGACTTTGCCTAAGTGTGCCTTGTTTACTAATCAGTTAACATCTATAGCATCATTGCACATACTGGCCCTAGTTACTAATAGTGCCATTCTTGTTTTTGTTTACTCTCACATAATGTTACCGTGTCTCTTTAAGAAGCTTCGATTTTAAATGCGTTGTGGTTTTATGACGACAGTATAAAGTGTTCGCATGTTTTTAGCTCATTATCTAATAAAGTCGAACTAATACACATTAAAAGGCACTTACCATTTTATTTTGGATTATTTTGAATATTAAAACCGTTTTAACCATTGGTCACTACCTGGTGCTTGTGGTTGTTCACTGTACTAGTCAGGAACACATATTTTAATAAACAGAGAGTATAACAAAAATTATGAAAATGTATAAAAAGATTAATGACCTGTATTGTAAATTCTACCACACAGTCATTTATTTATTTTTTTCTGAAAAATGGAGATGTAAGTTGTGTATCTTCTTTCTTTAAATTATCAGTTTCTCCAGTAAGCTGGTCATGTGGTCAACTAACAGACAGCAAGCCACTAAATGGCTCCATTCTTTCTCACCATTTCTCAATATACACACAGGAGTTCCTGAAGGATCCATATTGGGACCTCTCCTTTTTAGCATATTCATTAATGACTTCCACTTCACCCTCCCCCTAAATCTTGTAATACAGTACGCAGACGACTCAACCATTATCTGCATTGCTGACTCTGATAACGAACGCCTAGCTAGGCCCCAACATGCTTTCTCAATCACTGAGGAATGGATGAATAACAACCATCTAGCCCTTAACCCCAGCAAAACTAACCTGCTTCTATTCACCCCCAAAAAATCAACCACCCTAAACAGAGCAGATTTTAATATCTATTCACAAAACAAAACCTGCATTAGAGCAGTATCACAAACTAAACTTCTAGGAGTTATAATAGATGAACAATTAACCTTCGATCTACACATCCAAAACTGCATAAAAAAACTCATCAGAATCTAGGCACCCTCTATAAGTATACATTGTACCTCACACTCACCGCTAGACAAACCCTTGCACTATCTTATTTGCTTCCTTCACTTTTATACAGTGCCCATTTGTTCACTAACATTCAAAGCTCCTTAAAATCCAAGATTGAGTCCTGTTATGACAAGGTTGCCATGTTCGCTACCAACTAAACTTACTCCTCCCATCACTGCATCTCGTAACACAAACTAAAATGGCTTGAACTTCACCATCACCTAACCTACTTGCAGTTAACCACAGCTCACAATATCATTACCAAACCTTCCAATTGTCCATCCCTCACCTCCCTGTTCACTCTCCATAAGCCCTCCCGACAATTCAGATCTGAAAATCAATTATTCTAAAAGTGCAAATACCCAATCTAGCAGTTGGTCAATCTCTCTACTCATGTACCATTGCTAAAACTTGGAATTCCCTACCCAGCTCTATCAGAACTATTTCCAATCACATATCCTTCGAAAAGTCTGTAAAACAGCATCTCTTAGCCCTATGGCAATGTACATGTGGCTACGACTACAGAGCATCTTCCCCCACCTGATCTCACTAACTTTTTTCTCCCCTCTTCTTAACAGTTATGCACCTATCTCTTGCTGTCTTCACTCTACAGTATCCAAAGCAGATGATATATTGTGCTTTGTATATTTTGTATATAATGTATACTGCCTTTGTTATTCTAGCTAGTCTTTTTTTAAGTTGTTATCTCTCTATGTATTAGAAAATGTGATTGTATTTAAAATTTATTTTGTATGTGGAGCTTTTCTCCCTGGGCCTCCACTGAAAATGGGCACTTTTTGGCCCAGTGGACCATCCCGGTAAACAAACGCAAATAAATAAATAAATAAATGTGGAGTTTTCTGTGTACTAGACAGAATAAAAAATCATGTATCATGATCGAGATTCAGAAAATTGTATGAAAAGATAAATGAAGCCTGAAAATGAAGACACACTTCCAAAAAAATGTACATCGTGTTCAGGGCAAATCAGACCTGAAAATAGGTATGCTCCTCCAAAATAAGGCAGTTGAGATGTCTGAATATCTCTCCATCTGATTGGTATGCTTTTCAGCATCATACTTTCCTGTGAGCTGAACTTTTATTATTCTGATATCTTGCTATCCAGCATTATTGTTTATTTTATTACCAGGCTCTTTAGTGTAACCCCCCTAATGTAGTGCCTACATTATACTGTGCTATTTTTTATGCTTATGAATCCCAGCCATGTACTGCACTTGCTCACATTTCCCATGATATACACATTTAGAATAAATAAATGGCTTATAAAGAAAAATACCTTCACCAGCACTTAAGAACTGAGAATTTAGTGTTGATAAATGGGGACAAAACAGAGAACATTAGTATTTCTCTGAAGGGACAGTTGCTATAGTTTCTCATTCAGGGGGATCTGCCCATTGGACCTCCTAAAATATAATATAATACAATATAATATAATATAATATAATATAATATAATATAATATAATATAATATAATATAATATAATATATTTCTTACCAAGGTCACTGAGTGTCAGAGAAAGGCAAACCTCTAACAGCAACACCTTTACCTGAAAAATTCTACATCTAATGTGCTATTTTGTTGCGCATGCACAATTCACAGAATTAAATGACATGATGATCAGGCTCTGACTGACAGAAATAATACTATGTATGTTTAGTGCATGCCTAGGTCATTACAACTGTAGAGTACCAATAACTCTGGTGATATTTTCAGGTTTGTGAGTTAGACATGGGACTTCTGTCACTAAGCTGATTTGTGTTGTGTTGCACTACCTCCAAAAACATGGCTGATGATATTTTTGACAAAATTAATTTTTTTTACATTGCAGTATCTGTTGTACATTTTGCTGCTTATCTTTGTTTACATTTGTAAACACGTTTATGTCACTCCACTGTGCACATATATATGTGCATTTGTATTTATGTAATGTTACACAATTATCATAGCTGCATTTCCATATGTTTTGTTGTAGGTGGGCTTTCCAGTTCACTTCTGTTCTGCGCTTTTTTTGCATTGTGACCCTTTAGCAGTGTACCAGTCCTTACTGCATACAAATATTCTCTCTCTTCCTGAATCTCTGCTATATGTACATAATTCTCTGTGGCCTTTTTGCCTATGTCCTGAATCCTGCAGTGGGCCCTGTCAAAAAGTTGTTTGTTCCTTAATGGTCTTCCATAGTGCATTCTGATTTCTCTGCTGGTTTGCCTATATTTATTCTGGGAAAACTTTTCACCTTCTGCAGCTGTGGAAGAGGGTCTCAAGACTAACTAGATCCCATACCTGCATCATTAGTTTGCACATGAGATAGGATCGGGTACCTCCCTACTTGTTTATGTACCACAAGCTTGTCATGTTGTTGGTGTGTACATGCAACCTCCCTGATCTAATCAGTGATTTGTAGGTTTGGAGGGCTAAAATTAGTGCCCCCATTTCTCTCACATTTATCTGTTCCTTCATTTGGGAGGGAGATCACTGCACTTGAGACATGTGGAGGTCTACGTCTGCCCCCTGCCCATGTCCGAAGCATCCATGAATAAGGTCTGGGTAGGTGGTAGAGGGTGAATGGGAAGATCTGAGTTTAGAGATAGTTTGTGAGATCCACCACTGGAGCTCCTGCTTTAGGCATAGGAGGAGCAGAATCAGGAGTTCTAGATGGTGCGCATCCTGAGACTGTACTGATTTGAGGAACCATTGAAGTTTCCTCATGTGAAGCCTTTCTAGAGGAAACATTGGGATGGTGGAAGCCATTAGGTCCAAGATCCTGAGGAAATGTCTGGCAGAAATCTGATTTAGGTGGAGTGTCTCTGCAAAGATTAGTGAGTTCTCCTGAGCCTTGGAAGGTAGGAGAGACACTATCATGCTCAGGGTTTGGAATCTGTATGCCAGAAATATAAGATCTTGGGCTAGGTCCAGGGATGAATTTTTGAAGTTGATGGTAAATTCCAGGTTTTGGAAAATGGCAATTGCCATTTGGAGGGATTTGTTCAATTCTGCTTGAGAAGTGGCTTGGATTAAGAGGTCCTCCAGGTATGGGTAATTTAAGATCTCTTGGAGTCTACAAAAGGCTACTACTGGGGTTTGACATTTTGTGAAGACTCTTGGAGCTGTAGAGAATCCAAAAGGCAAAGCTGAGAACTGATAGTGCAAGGATCCTACAGAAAACCGTAGGAATCTCCTGTAACTGTGGTGAATTGGGATATGGAGGTAGACATTCTTGATATCTACTGAGGCTAGAAATGCTTGAGGGAGGATAAGAGGAAACAGTGTTTGTAGGGTTAGCATTTTGAAAGAGGGGACTATGAGGAAATCATTGAGGTAGGAGATATCCAGGATTGGTCTCAAGGGTCCTTCCTTCCTGGGAACTAGGAAAAGACAGGAATAAAAGCATCTTCCCTCTTCATCATGGGAAACAGGTTCTATGGTGCCCTGTTGTGAGTTCTAGTAGAACTGACAGGAAAAGGGGAAACTGATCTTTTGGTGGCAGGGGTATTCCCCTGAAGACAGGCACTTTGTGGCAAACAATGAGGTACCCCCTTTTTATGATGCTTAACACCCAAGAATCCTGAGTGATGAGTTCCCAGGAAGGAAGGGAGAGGGAAAGGCATTGGGACAGAAGAATTAGGTTGTTGCAAGAGTCACGAGGATTAGCCCATTCAATCAGGAAATAGCTGCTTGTTTATATGAGGGACTGAAGCAGAAGATGAGGGAAACTGTTGGGACTTCCTAGATCTCTTTTTGGGTCTAGATTGAGGTGCTCTGGATTGCCTGTGTATGAAAGTATGTTTTGCAGGGTAAGTCCTATGAAATTTGGGCACAGGGGATATGAGAATGTTTTTGAGATAATTAAGCTCTTTGTTTTTTTTCCTGCAGAGACTTGAAGTGCTCTGCAGAAGGTTTCCCAAACAAGGCAGTATAATCCAGGAGGGCATCCATCAGTTTAGCCTTGATTTCCTCGGGTAGAAACTGAAGCCTTAGCCAGGCAAACCTTCTAAGGGCAGAAGAGGAAGCTGCAGCCCTAGAGGAGGCTTCTACTGCACCACAGGTGAACTTGATAGAATGTCTGGCTACCTGAGAGGAGGTGGCAAGGAGAGATAATGTCAAGGCCTTATTTGCAGAGTCAGTCATATGATACCAATTTAGAGACCTGGGAAAGCAGTTCCAAGTTGTACTTGGTCCTGTGTGTCTGATAGTTTAAAGCTCAGAAGGTCAGGGTTGCAGACGTACAGATTTTCCTTCCCAGCCTCTCCAACTGCCTGCTGTCTATCTGAGGGCAGCAGGGAAGAGGAAGGAATGGGCCTGGAGGCCTTATCAGAGGCAACAGAAATAACTGAGGGACCTGCAGTGGGTGCCTTAAAAAGGCACCGGCAGTCCTTGGGTACTTTATAGTACCTATCAGGTTTTTAGCAACTGGGGGGCTGTGAGTCTGGGTGGGTGGAAGTGGATGCAAAAGCATCCAGAAATGTAGGGATTAGAGGAGGGATGGCTGAAGAACTGGGGGTCTGAGCTTGGAGGAGGTCATAATAATGCTTCTGGACCTCTGACATCTCTGTGGAGTCCCACTTGAAGTGGTCCCACATTTTGGAGATAGTCTCCCTGAAAAAAATCTCCTCCATGGGGGAATCTGTCCCATTGGAGTCCTCTTCGGGGGAGGCATAATCCAAAGAGTAGTGAATTTGGGAGGAAGAGTCCAATTCCTCATCTTCATCCTCCGAAGAGGAGTCTTCATCAAAGGTAAGATGGGGCCTAGGTCTCTTCCTTGTGGAGGAAGGCCTGGGTGGAGGGGAAGCAGCATGACCTGATGGAGGCCTAAGGGCCATAAAGGCCTTGAAGAGGCCTTGTGAAAAGTTCAGCTATTCCTTCTGTGGATCAGGAGAGACATGTTTGTTTTATTTTTTTGTTTCTTCTTTGCAGATGCATCTATGTGGTGCAAAGAAGGTGGGCCAGATGTAGGCCTGCACTCCACAATATTAGATTTGACATCCACCCTAATAACAATCTGGGTAATCTCCCTATGGCCCTCTGACTCTATTAACCTTGGCTCCCCCTGGACGTCAGAGGCCAATGTCTGAGAAGCCCCTCTGGATGTGCAAACATCTGGAGCCAAGATGGCGTGTGAAGCGAGCTTGATCTGTGGATCCAGATCTCGGTTGGCACATGTCTCCAAGCTCTTATGCATTTCGGGAGAGACATCAAACTTGAGAGGTGCAGCTTCGGATTTGGGTCTACTTTTTTGGCTTTCCATTTAAAAGGCTCAGTCATCTCATCCAGAGGAACATCCATTGCACTTTTTGCAAGAAGCTTGAGATGCTGGTTTTCAAAGTATATCGCAAGGGAGGATAACCAACTCTGGAGAGTTTCTGGGACAAAGGATTGGCAAATAGTACAGGATTTCTGATCGTGCTGAGGGCTTAGGAAAAAAAGGCACTTCCCTTTTTTGGATGACATGAACCTCAAAGATAAAGAAAGGTAGCAAAAATAAAGGTTTCCCCAATGGGGCACTTTTCTTATCCGAAGAATAGTGATTTTGACAGCAGAACAACATCTGGGACTGGCGATCTGACTGACGGCAAAGAAGTTCTGAGGGTGCGCATGTACGTCTCTTTTATGTTCAACATCTGCTGTTGGACAACTTCAGACATACCACACACCTTAGGTAGTAAAAGACTTTGCTATACTGGCCAATGCCCAGTCATCACCTTGGCAGGCAACTCCCTTAAGTAAGGAATACTGCAACAGAAGAAAAGAAAGGCATTAAGTCTTTTATGCAATAATCATTGGAAACTTAGCAAATATTCTTTGTCGTAAAGTCTCAGGACATTTGCCATATTTCATATATATTTGCAGGATATGACTGCCGAAGTAGGAACTATTCTATATGAAGAGGGACAGGTGGCAACCCTAGCCATGATTGCAAATGCACTAACAGCATTCTTTTACGAAGTCATACTATCCTCTCAACTTCATAAAGCAATGCTGGTACTGCAGTCTACACCATTGCCACCTGTTAATCATGTCTCCTTTGCACCCTTTGTGCCCACATCATTCACCCTCTTAACACAGCCATAGTTACAGCTCTGCAACTTTCCAATACAAAAAAAAATCTGAAATGAAATGTTTAAACAAAGTGAGTATATAAATACATGCATGCATACATACATACATACATACATACCACATTATATATAGATAGAAATATTTTTCATTTCATTAGCCAATATTCTAAAAACAAATAAAGCAATATAATATTAAAGTCTACTAAATATTCCAAAGCTTTTATTTCTTTTATTCTATCTCATTTAGTGCACAGAATAAATAATTGTAAAAAAGTTTTTTTTTTAAATAAAATGTGTTTATGATTCCTGGCATTACATAATAAAATGCAATAATGAACTCGAGAGTATGTTTAAAAATGTATAAAGGCATGGGTTAGGTTATGAGGGTTGCTGAAAAGTTGAAAATGGAAAAGACAATTCATGGAAAATACAGGATATACAGTGAAAGCCCAGAAAATAAAATAAGTTTTACACTGGTAAACTGGAAGGATCAAAAGAGTTATTTTCAGTTCAGAAGAAATGCAAGTTGCTACAGCAAATATACTTTCTCAACTCAGAAAAGGTATCCAGTGTCCATTAACCTTGACTTTTTTTTCATCAAGAATCATTACCTTAGGCTTAATGCCTTACTGGTTATAGTTAGAATGCCTAAGGGATGTCTGAATATGTTGTTAGAAGTGCAATTGTAAAGAAGTCCTGCAAATTAATAGCTGTGGTAAAAACATTTTAAATCTGCCACACTTCTCTAAAGGAATGACTTCTCACTGGTAGAAAATATTTATCATAATGACACTTTCAGGCTATAAATAAAATGTAGTCCATTTTTTCTCATTCTAGAAAATGTTGGCTGCATGAGTCATAAAGTTTTATATTTTTATTATGCAAGCAAAGAAATTCATTAAATACTATATGTCTACAAACTGTAACCTTGAAGGTAGTCTGCATCAGTGAATGAAAACAATTCCAATTTATGCTACAATTGACTTTGTTTTGGGTTAAACACAGAACTTGGTTATTTGTTTTTTTCTTTTTTGTTCTCATTCAATGCTACTGACAATGTGCTTGAGGAGAAGCAGGTGCATTTCTCTGATAACAGATTAGGGACTGCCAGCAAAGCAGGTGAAACAGGAAACTGAGTTTGATTATTGTTTCTAGTCTTACTGCTGTGTTTCTCTTTTACACGCACACGCACACACACACACACACACACACACACACACACACACACACACACACACACACACACACACACACACACACACACACACACACACACACACATTTTGCCTATAAAACCATACTGTGCTGTAGCAAGCTGCCAGTGAATGCCTACAATTATCAGCCCACTTACCCAGTTAACAAATGAATACGTTATTGCTGGCAGAGCTATGTGAGAAATAGAAAATGCCTTTAGGGACAAAATGAAAATGGCATAAAAATCTTGAAATACATTCCTGTTATGTGCTCAGAAAATTAACAATATCCTTTGGCAACACTGCAGCAAATGCATTCATGACATCTAGCACCTGACTAATTTGTTTCCACAGAATGGATTTTAGCATCAGATAGCATTATCATCTGAAAGCAAGAGGTTATCTGGTTCAATTCTTGGTTGGGGTGCCTTGTAGGTGAAGTCTGTCTGTACTCCTTGTGTTCACGTGTCTTTTTTTCCAAGTATTCCGGTTTCCGCTCTGAGTGAGTGGACGTATGGGCATTATGGAAGAACAGCTGTAGCAGAACTAATCACCCAGTGGTGTGAACCTTGTCTCTAGATGATTGTCATTGTTGAAGTGACACTCTGAACCCATGTGGAAAATGGGAAAAGGAGTTGTGGCTAGATGAATTGATATTAGCAGTATAATTTTATTTCTTTTACGAGGTTAAGAGCTAAAATGTAGCAACTGCCATCTTGTGTCGAAAAAGAAAATTGCAGCAGGTCAAAATCACTGTTCACAAATATATCCCATTTTAAATCCAGCCTGTTCTTCCAGCACTTTTGTATGTTGAATGGTATCAGAAAGAAGCTAGAAGTATCACTTGGCAAGTTCAAAGCCATCTAGGAGAGTCAAACTTCTGTATATATATATATATATATATATATATATATATATATATATATAGATCTAGGATTAATGAATGAAAGTTCAATAGTCCGAATCCACAATCACCAGACACACTTTAACGAGAGTGCTTTCACTGAAAAAGCACTTTTGTTAGTGTGTTACAAAAAAAAATAAATAAATAAATCTACTTTTATGCAGTGGGACAAGCCCCCCTGCACAACCCCCTACTTTAATATTCTTACTCTGAGATCGCACTACAGTGAGGAAAAGGGAATATTCCCTTATCCGCACCATGGTACGATCTCTGCAACAGTCATTCCCCCACAGCTCCCTCTAGCTGCAGGCATATTACATTTTTCGGTAAAAAGCACTTTCGCGGAAGTATGCCCGGCTGTTTGTGCTTCGGAGAAAAAAAAAAATATATATATATATATATATATATATATATATATATATATATATATATATATATATATATGCATACACATATACATACATATACATATATGTATATATATATATTTATTTGTTAACCAGGTAAACCTACTAAGCACAAATATCTTTTCTGAAGCAGCCTGGGAACTATACCTGGTTAAGTAACTTGTTCAGAATAGCACACAAGCAAATGGATGCTGGGAGAATTCAAGGGCCTTTGGACAATTTTATGCACTAACAAATGGCATTTTAAAGTATAAATTAATATTTCTTAGTAACAGTCAGTATTCTTCAGACAGTATAAACACTGTTGAACATGATTGCACTAATGTATGCTTCCATTTTCAAGGTCAATCAGTTATCAAGTGATTTGCCACCTTTTGGCACATTAAGTCACACACATATTGGTGAAGAAATATTGTATCTATATGTGCAAACTAACAATCAGAAGAGGGTCTCGTGACAAATAACAAATCCCAGAGCAGTCAGTCTTTCAGCTGCTAAGTCTTATGAACATTTGTAGACATTCTTATTTTATGTTTTTTTTTAAGTATGTGTCCTACCTGCTTCCCTCCTTCTTTACACAGTCCTGTTATTAGCTGCAGAGTAATAGGTTATAACACTATTTATAGATTCCAGACTCACTCCAAATGACTACCTCTGATCATATACCTTGAAAGATGCAATTTCAGACATTGTGCCTATGTTCCCATCTCATTTTCTACTAAGTGCCCTTAAAACAGTCAAGATAAAACAAAGATGGATGCATAATAAATCATTCAGTGACAATGGTCCATCCATTTATGAAGTTATTTGGTCTACTACCCAGCTCTGGAATTTGCTGTTGTTTTGATAAGTACCACTCAACTGTGCACACACACACACACACACACACACACACACACACACACACACACACACACACACACACACACTAGTCATTTGTATTAGCATTCACACTGTGGAAAAGTTCCTTTGTAAAGTTATACAGCAGGCATTCAGACATTACAGTCATCAACTAACGTACTACCAGAATTTCTATATAGAGAAAAGTAGACATGCAAATTATGCATTCAAATATAGGCTAAGATAATCATGGTGGTGTTCCTCAAAACAGGATATTTAGCCACCTTGTTACTAGCAAATACAAAGAATACTAAATCTTTATTCTTAAATTGCCTTAAAATGATTGCTGCCATCTTCTATCTTAGATTGTTCTGGTTGTGAGTATAGTATCTTTTTTTAACATAAATATATCAAATTAACAGATTATTCAAAGAATGAAAGTGAGTGGGGAAGAACAATATGACATACTTTCTTAAAGTAACATGCAGTATGCTTTGTTTTTAGTGGTTAAATCCTTGACTTAAGCTTAGAGGATGTGTATCTCACAGCCCCACTTTCTAACTATATGACTATTCTGGATTCATTGGGTAAAGTGTATAGATACCTTTTCCATTTGCCTGCTTGCTACTTGTGGCTAATCTATGAGGTGATCTGAATATCCATGTTTCTCACAGTCCCACTTTCTAGCCGTATCACTGAAACAGATCTCTATTGACAATTTCTATGAGCAGCAGGAGTGTACTGGACAATGTAGGCACTCTCCCATGGAGCAAATCTCTTTGTGTATCATGTCTTTATTTGTACAGTATGATTGCATTTTTAATATGGAGAATGATTCACAGGGCACACAGGTGGCAATATGAATCATTCCCTTTGTCCCACAATAGTATAACCCTCTGCAGCCTATAGTCCTAGGATAAATGGGAATCATAATTTTGGAAGTGCTGTTAATGAACTATCTTAACTTCACTATCTTTTTTAGGTATTATTCAGACTATTATGTTTACTCAACTATTTTTCCAGGTCTATAGGCTGCAGGACATTATACAGCTGTGGGACAAAGAGGGTGGTTTATATTGCCATGTGTGTGCTCTGTGAATTATTCTAAGGTAGGGATAACAGAATGTCAGTTAAGGCAGAGAATCTATGAGCATGATTATAGCATTAGAACACGAGACTCAACTAATGCTTTAAGTTAACACTCAAGAGAATGCAAACATTTTAAAAGGCTTTAATGTTTTATATGTTAGAAAAATTATCCCTAGTTTTATAAAGAGGGAATTTGGAAAGTCTTACTGAATATAAGGAATCGTGGGTCACTTAAAATTAGATGCCACACAAAAACAGGTTTGAATGGGAATATTTCCATCATTTTCTGTGAGTTTAAGTTACCTGTTGTCAAACTATCATGAATAACAATTGGAGCAAAATTCTGTATTTTAGGTTTTTAACTATATGTTTGCACTTAATTATTATGTTTGCATGTGTCACATGTTTTGTATCATGTGCTTGGTGCTATATTCAAAAAAAGTGGTTCTTGGGAATGTACTGTTATTCTGATGAAGTTTTATTAATGTGAAAGACAAAAGCACTTATATTACATCATTGTTGATGGCAACAATTGTGTTTTTTTTTTCTTTTTGGTTATTAGGTGTCGATAAGATGTGTCTGGTTCCAAGTGATAAGCTTTTTTTTTTTTTTGGTTCCTGTTTTTGTTTTTCACCAGATCTGTTCCCTGATTATACTTCTTATGCATCAGCAGAACACTTCATAAATTGTTACTTAGCATGATTCCCCAAAGTTGCTTCAATGCTGTCAAGAAACTGAGTCATAAAGACTGTACCATATTATACAGTCTGCCTCTTCCTTTCTATGTACTGAATCTAGTTTACTTAAACATCATCAAGAAGCTTTTCATTAAAATCTGGTGTCAGTGATCATTTGTAACAAATAACTTATCACCAGCATCTGCATTTGTGTATCAATGTTCTGTCAACCATAACCATAATAATAAAACAAAGTATTAGGAAAAATAGGTGCATGCAATAAAGGAAGAAAGAATCACAGTTTGCAGAGGTATCAGACTTTGATCTTTGCTCTGCTACACCCAGTAATAAAAATGTTTGAGTGGACCGCATAACAAGCAACTACTTGAGTTCATCACTAAGAATGGACAGTTCCCTGGCAAGCTACATGACTTTACATATGACTACCTACCAAAATAAATTGGGGCAGGACAACTGGTATAATATTCTTGGATTTATTTCAAGGTCTTTGACATTGTCAGCTATGCCTTGCTCACCTTCCAAATTATTAATGCACTTTTAAATTCCAAAGCACCAGTTACAAACTAAGCACAATTAAGAATAGCAAGCAATAAAAGTTAAACGACAGAATAAGATGTCAAATCAATGACAAACGTAAACAAATGGTTAAATACATTAAATCATTACTTTAGCTCCTAAAAATAGAAAACTATTGTGATTAAAGCTAAATGTCCAAATATGGATATGAATAACTAGATTAAATAAAATTAAAAAAAGTTAATCTGCCATATGTTTACCAAAAGCTAAATCAAACAGGTTGGTCTTGAGGGATCTATGGAAGCTGTCCAGCATAGGACATTCCTCCTGTAATCACGGTAACAAGTTCCACAAAGGCAGGGCTTGATAAGCAAAAGAACAAAAGCCAGAAGGCTCTGCCCACATCTGTGAAACCACCATCAGTCCCTGGGAGACTGAGTATATTGACCATTGTTGGCAGTATAGCACAGGAGTCTCCTTAAGGTAAATGACCAAAATCATATATGGATAGACATACCAACACTAATATTTTATAGATTATACAATATCTGACTGGGAGACAAAAAATGTCTCACAGCACAGACTAACATGAATACCAGTTAGTAACCTGGTGGGAAAATTTTACACAAAATGCAAACTGTCAGGCCTAGTGTTGGGAATTTTGGGGTAAAGAGCATTACAGTATTCCAGATGAGATTAGACCAGGGCATAAAGAACAGTTAAGAGACCCTCTTAAGAAATATGGTAGTTTATTTTTGGTGATATCTTGAAGATGAAAGCAAAAGGACTGCACAATGAGCAGAACCTGGTCTGACTCAAAAGATCCTCTTGATGGTAATGTGTGTGATCCTGTCAATTTCTCAAAGATGAAAACAAAAGTAATTCATGATGTCTGGCATCTGGTCCTAATATGGCAGTCAGTTATCCAGTACCACACCCAAATTGTGTGCCTTGTTAACTAACTCAAGTTTGTTGCCATAATAAATAATATATGATAGAATTTATATGAAGAAATCTCTCAAAATGGCATGAAATACTGTGGCCTCAGTTCTGAGTGTGGAAACCTTCATCCTATCTATCTATCTATCTATCTATCTATCTATCTATCTATCTATCTATCTATCTATCTGTCTATCTTAATCTCTCTCTTTCTATAGCAGATGCAGTGTAAAAAAAGAACATATAGTCCAATACATACGGACACATAACATTCTAGCATAAATAGCATGAATTTTGTAATATTGCATATATCATAGAGAACAAATTAAGAAAATGTGTCAGTTCACAATGTTAAGTCAAGATGAAACACCAGAAAAGGCTGGTTTTAAAATGGTGATAATGTGAAATTAAAAATATAGTCACAAATAACTAAAACATTTTAAAAGGATTTCCAGAAGTTATTAAGAAAATTGGGGATGAACCTACATTTGTTAACAGAAAAGGACAAAACTTCAAACATTTTTTTTCAATCATGTCTTAATAGTCTATCTCAGACTATGTGTGCTAAGAAAGAAATGTTAAAGTGCTTTAATTGCAATTATTGTAAATCTATTCATGCAGGGGTGTTGGAAGTTAGTCTGTGAAATATGAAAATCAAAGTGCCTGGAAGTTTTAATTGTAAAATTAAGTTTATGGTATATGCTGCTAACTGTAAAAGATGTACAGCCTTCTATATAGATAGAACAACTAGAGAACTTTCTCAGAGAATTTATGAGCATATGCATGCTGTGGAATGTGTAGATTTCACTAATGCTTTGGCTAAACATGTAAGTAAATGTAGTAATAATATACATTTTTTATTCACTGTAATGATCAAGTTTATGATTTTGTTTTTAGATTTGATTCAGAACATGAGTTAGATTAGAGGGAATACTGTCTGCAGCTCGAATTGAAAGCCTGTAGCTTCCAAAGGTTAAATGATAAAGACAAGTTTAAAATATTCCTGAAAAGGAGGATATTAACTTATTACAATCAAGTAATGCCTTAGGTGATTCTGCAGTTACATCCTCCCGGTGCCTCTAGATATCAAATGGTATTTGTTCATATTTGAATTAATAATTCCAAATAAATGATACATACAAAGTATTACAATACCTCATCTTAAAGCTTACACAATGGCAAATGCAGCTTTATTGATATGTGACCTTTGTCTAATGGAGATAGAGATATTAATTGTTGTTCATATAATATTTATTTATATTGTCATAACTTTAATTTTTTTCTAAATACATTGTCAATCAAGTGGCACAGATAGAACTGCTTAGCCTCATATGAAAGCTCTCAGCTCAGTGAACAAAATGCTGCTGACAGAATATGTACAACATGAGTGGTTTCTGAAACATTATAAGTTGCTTATAAAATATTACAAAGTTAATAGTTACTGTGCTTACTGTTTGCTATAGAATACTACCATTATAAAAATAGTTTGTGCTGAAGAGTTGGTCATTTACACTTCTTTAGTAACCCCGATGATTCCAAAGATATGAACAGTTGTTTTTAAATGTGATAATTTGATTCTTTCAAAAAGCTTAGGCTCCACCCATTGGAAGTTACAGTGCAAACTTCCTCAGCTCCACTGGAGGGAATGAGTAAAAAGGTTAATCATGTAATTTAAATAGTTGTATTTAAGGGAATAATGGATTTGAGATACCTTAGTCTGAAGAAGTCTCTCAAGCAAGACAAAATGAGTAAGGACTATGATCTAATAAATTGATATTTTGTTTTTATTTCAATTATTTTATGTTTTTCATGTTTTTTATTTGTGTACTATTGCAATATAAGACAATGTCCTCAACTGAATGTGTAGGAATTATAGTTAATGATATTTCTGTATGTATCTATAGAGATTGTTTGATTAATTTGTTAATGATATACACTTTAGACAGGCTATTATAGGATAAAAGTTTAGGTAGAGGTATTTTGCAGAGGCATGGCTGGCACCAGTGGAGTTTGAAACCCACCACTGGTACCAATGGGGCTTGAATCCTACCACTGTCAACCAAACCTGAACAAATAAAAAGAAAGTGCAAGCAAGTCTATTTCAATAATTAATTCACAAAATACAACTTGGTATGGGCTTTCTGCTTCCATTTCCTGAATGGACTGCATGCAGGCCACTTACAGACCTGAGTCTTTGGTTAAGCATCCCTCCCAGGCCCCTGTCTCATTTCTGTCTGTGTTAAACAATACCATCCAGTTATTCTTTATCCATGGAAATTGTGTCTCACACAAAGTAATATTTTCAGACACACACACACACACACACACACACACACACACACACACACACAAAATCCCAAGGGAAGGCTGGCAGAATTCTCCAACTCCCAATAGTTTTCTTCCTGGTACAATAGTACTGCTACCATTCTGGGTGAGGGCAAAGATACCCAATTACCTAGTTGTTCTTAATCAAGGTAAGTATAACACCAATTACTATGTCTTCACTAGTAGTAGACCTAAGCAGTCTAATGAGAGCCATGGTCCACACAGCTTATTAACCACCAGTAGAAACAATGCTTACCATCTTATCAGATAAAGACAGTGCATGTAGTGTATATATATATATATATATATATATATATATATATATATATATATATATATTTATTTATTTATATAGACATCTACCACCAGAGGTTAAAGGTTAATAAATGAATTTAAATAATAAAGAAAACAATATAAGTAAAGATTAAAATACTCAGGTTGGCTTAAACAGATACATAATATAAAAAGCAACAAAAATGACAGGCTACATCATTCTGAAAAAAATATAACAAGTTCAAAATATCTAAGTTCCCTGGCTTTAACTTAGTAACAAATATTGTCCCTAAGTATCACAAGTTAGATAAATTAATAACTAGCACTCAAAGATCATTCCACCACCACAAATAACACAATGTCATCTCTTCCTAATTTACCATAGCCAATAGTTATACAAAATGTTTTCCCTACCCCAAGTGTACATCTCATGACTTCATCCTCCTGTTGCAGACCTGGAGAGAACAAATAGTTAAAACTATCTTTTTAACTCATCATAGAAATTGCCAATACACATCCAAGTCTGTTTCATTCCCTTGACTCCACCCTCACACTCTTTAGTGATATGCAATCCATTAGGTCCATTATATTTTACAGCAAATATATTGCAAAACAAAAGTCAGTTCCTGTTTTATCATGTTTTTCTTACAGTCACAAGAGAAGTCAGCAAGTCTGGAGTTCCAACATTCTCTGTCTTTATATTCAAAAAGACAAAAGTCAAACATTTCCAAGCACAGATGAACAAGAGTGGAGAACAAGAAAAATACATCACACTTTAACTCAGTTGCCTTTAGCCTGGTATTATTGCTAGCATCACAAGAAGGATGAAGAGTTAAGTTGTAAGATGTGAGAATATTGTAGGAACAGTGAACACCTTCTATATTATCTTTGAAATAGTTGCATTTACTCTGTTCTGCTCTGTTAAGTGTGGCTAAGTATTTTTAAAGTAGCTAGTTTAGTTATATTCCTGATTTTAAGTGGAATTTGGTTCCACGGTGCTGGTACTATTTCATTTAATGTTTTTTCACCAGTAGTTTTAGTGAATGTTGATCTTTGCAGATAAATATAATCTGTATTTTGTAGGTCATACCTTGTGTCTTTAATTTGTACTTTTTTGTTGTTGAGGTAGAGCAGTGACTTTCATATTCACCAGTTTGAATGTTAAAGCATTCAGCAGGAAAGTGCTCTAGCAAAAACTGGTAGCCATTTGTTGTTCAGTTGTATTTTCCAGTGGTATTCCTTGTTATGGACTAAGTGTATAAATATAAAGATTTTATTTTCAGTGGTTTGAAAAAAGGGTGTATTATATGCAGAGCAGTACTATGACAGGTGGCACATACTCTACTCTGGGAAGTAATTCATCTGCTTGCTGAGGCTGTTCTAGATTTGGGCCATAATCTTATCTAAAAGATGTCTGATGTGTTGTTGAAAAGCCAGGCTGGGGTTTGGGGTTAGTCCAAGATACTTTTGTAGTTATCAGAGGAAGTGGAAAGTCATAAGGTTCTTAAATGGAAATTATTAATGCAGATGATAATCTTTAGGTGTGTATATCATTTTGTCAAAGCAACTACCCATCAAACACCTATTCATCGAACTTAATTCATCAAATGCTAATTCTGTCGAACAACAAACGTTCAAGTAAGCAAATTTCTTCCCAGGGGAAAAAACTTGGCCATCATTGGGAATTTGCCCCTTTCCACACTGTAGTGTGATTTTGGAGTTGGTATATTTAGTTAAGGGAGGTGTGGGGGTGTAGCCCGCATATGGGTGGGTTTTAAATAATGTAGTTTTGGTGACAGTTGCTAGGTTGGCTGACTTTTTTTTTCCCTGGGAAGAAATTTGCTTAAATGAGCATTCTATGGAATTAGCGTTCAATGGATTAAGTTCAACAAATAGATGTTCAAAAGGTAGTCACTTCAACAAATTACATAGACCCTATCTTTAGATAGCAAATAACAGATTAATTGTGGCTTGCTGAGTGTTAACAGTTTGTTTTTATAGAACCAGTTACTGATTAGGTTGAAGTTATTTCAAAGTGTTTTGTTTAGGAAATTGATTTATTAGGAATAGTAATAACTATGTCATCTGAATACAGTATTCCATTATGAGGCAGATTTCAGGTAAGGTCACTGAAAAATAGAACAGTAGAGGAGCCAGTACTAAACCCTGACTTACACCTATCTTGAACTGGCCTACATCAGAGGAACCATTATTGTCTATTACTGTGGACATTCTGTTGGCAAGACATTTTGTGAAACAATGAATTACTTCATTTGAGAATCTGCAGTCTTCTCATTTGTGACAAGGAAGTTGTGGTCTTTGATTTCAAAGGCTCTTCTAAGAAAACACAAATGTGCTAGCTAGTAACCCATTTTCCTTTTCACTGTAAATTTGATTTGTATACGTATAAATAGTGATAAGCGTACAGTATTTTGGCAATAAGTCTTGTTGCTTATCTGTGAGAATCATGTACGTCTGACAGTTAACAAAGTGGATTAAGACTATGACTTCTTAATTAGCTGCTTGCAGTAGTACAGGGTTTGATTCTCCCAGCCTCAGTTTGCCAACTGTGTGACCTTGAGCATATCTCTTAACCAGATAATGCTTTAGGTCAGTTGGGAATGTGGGCTAGGCTCATTTATGGTTATGAACCAATAAGCTGTACAGTAGGCCAATTTTCTTGAAAATTTCAAATAACACAAGTACTTGAATCTACTAGCAGAACAGAGTATAAAAGGCAAAGAATGCATTTTTCTAATCTTTTACACTCTGTTTTACCAGTTGAATTCAGATACTTCCACTAATTTTATAATACCTTCAGAAGAGACTCAGAGGTAAAAGCTGAGCAGTCATATAGTCTCAGGGGGCACTCATATAATTGCAGAGATGTATCCTGAGGTGTTTCTCAAAGTGAATTAATTAAAGATAGCTTCTGGATTTCAACATCTGTAATTTGCAACTACACAATATTTACTGATAACAAGCCGGGAATAGCAAGCCGGGAATAGACCAGGCTGAAATTTCTGCACATTCCTTTAAAAAAGGATGCATTTTTAACCTCCTCCCATATTACCAAAAGCTATACTATGTCTATTGAAGACTCTAATTGGTTGCCAATTCAAATCAAACTAAGCAAGTCTGCAAAAATACGTATAGCTACATTCTGTATAGTACCACTTGTCACTCTAACATGCTTCCAATATACTTTAAAAAAGATACTGAATTATTCAAGAAAATCACAAACTTATAATTTTTGATGATTGAATCAGAACTAAAAGGGCTCTTTGAAACTGAAATTATGCTTATGTTCATAGGTTCACAGAGGTTTACTAGGCTAATTACCACAGGGGCTTTTTTGAGCCTAGCCATGCATCCCAAATCTCTAACAAGTTCTGATAACCTTGATAAGTGAATTTAGGGGCTTGGGAGATGAAACATTTACACGCAGGGCCCTGGGAGATGAACCATTTACAGGTTACCTGTATCCATTAGATACAAAGGTGCCAAATCATAGATGAATTTTCTGTTCCTCATCCAATTGTCCAAATTGCACTTGAATTGGGTTAGGGAGAAACTCTGCTTCACGTGGATGGGGAGCCTGTTCCAGAGATGGGGTAGTCTCTGAAATACATACCTGTCTGTCCAGCAGGTCCTATATATACTTTTATTTATTACATTTGTTGACCGGGTATGTCCGACTGGGCCAGAGGCCTGTTTTCAGTGGAGACCCAGGGAGAAAAAAACTCCACAGTAATGCAAGCAACAAACAATACAACAGTAACAAACATTAGTACAATAGAATTATTACAGCATCAAGAACCAGTACAATGCAAGGTCCTGTTAAATACTAAATCATAGGCAAGGTTTAAGTCTTTAGAATGGGTAATTCTGGTGCTGTTTTTTTTATGGATATGTAGGAGGTCCATCGGAGTATGCCAGGCATAGATCTCCCTTCAAAAAATCTGTAGGAGACAAAATACAGGGATAGGGCCTTAAGGCAGGCTGCACATGACGTTTTACTTACTTCCCTGTATTCTTTTAGTGAGGAACCTCTGTGGACATTACAATTATTGGATATGCCTGGTTAGGTACATACCAAAGGGGGCATTGTACTCAATGATAGGTCTGATGAATGCTGAATACAGTGGAATAATGACTTCCTTGTACTTAGATGCCATCCCTTTCTTTATACATTGAGCAACAAAGAATGATTTCCTCACTACTCTAGACACATGATGGTCAAAGGCTAGATTACTGTCTGTGGGTGTCTGTAAGTCCCTGACCACTGGATCAGCTCTAAGGGGTGTGTTGTCAATATGAGTGGATGACTTCTCAAAGGTTACTATTATGCATTTCTTGGCATTTAGTTTTAGTCCATGGCTCTAACATCAGTCATTTGTCTGTGTCAGCCCTTACTGGAGAACATTTGTGTTGGTGTGGGATTCAATGTTAGCTCCTAATTTGCAATCATCTGCAAATGTAATCAGCCAGAGACCATTGACATTGGCCTTGACTTCAAAGAAGTAAATGCCAGAAAAGGAGCAGTCCAAAGACTGATCCCTGAGGGACACCACTTGTGACTAGACTCTTTGTAGAGATGGACTCCCCAGTTCTAACTTTAACAATATCTCACACAAAGTTAGTTTTTTACAAATGCTTCTTAAGTTACTAACGTAATTATCACTTGTCCATGGGTTGTCTGAAACTCTGAATCAGCCACATCCTGAAGCTCATGCTGCTGGTTTGCCAGGCTGCTTCTCGACAAGGCCTTGCAAGGGTGGAACCATCACTCCCACCCTGTAAAGATGTCCCTGGGTAGGCAGAGGTGAGGTAGACACACACACCTGGGAGGTATGCAGCTGAGCTTCCCAAGGTGCTACTGGACTTGCAGAAAAAATAAGATAAAAAGAAGGAAAACAATAAATTAAAAAAATAAATAAATAAAACAGAAAGAAATGGAGACTATATTTATCTGTCTATCTATCTAACTATATAAATTTAGATGCATTCATATATTTAGATATATGTACTTAGCAATACTTGCTTATATACACTAACCAACAAGTCAACTGACCCTTTTCCACCTCTGTAAGTCATTGTATCTATAGCTCCATTCTGTTGGAGTGGGGGACTCAGTTAATGAGAACAGGTAATGCCAAATCTCCTAATAGATGTCTGTTTTTTCTGCTTGGTGCCAGTCTGCTGCAGCTTCCACAGGTAAGACTTTTGCAGCAGGTACAAAAATATCTTAGTCTCTTTCTTAGACCTGATTCAGGTATGACCCTTGAACTTAACAGATTACATTGGTGTGAAGTGCCCATTTCAGAATGAGATGTATCAATATAAGATAAGAAATATTAGGGTGTGGCACACTAGGTTGAGACAACACTCTGCCAAACCCATACACCCATATCAGATAATTATCAGGAAAGATCATACTCCCATGCACTGCAAACTTTTTTTTATTTACTTATTTATTTTTTAAATAAATAGTAACCTTTTTGGAATGTGATATTTCAGTTGCTGTTTTTCAATTTTTCAAAGGCTTTAGAACATATGTGTTTTTTCCTGTAGCAGTAACAGGGAAATCACACAGCTATTTCTAAATGAAAATATCAGTAAGTGCTTTATTTTACAGTTGTGACATGATGCATGCTCTCTGTGGTAGGGACTGTTCAGGGGAAATACGGAAAGCCGGAATCACAACAGTCTGGAACAGTAAGGTCTGGTCAAAGACAACCTTATAAATGCATAGATATCATACACAAGGTATTGCATGCTGGAGTGCAACTGAGACAAGAAGACCATATATACAAACATGAATGAACCTTGTGCAGCTCACCCACAGCAAGTTGAGTGCACTTACACCTATAAGAAGTAAGGCACCTATGTGCTATGATGCCATTTACAGAGCTCAGCATGGCTGAGCCTCATTTGAATGAAAATGTATTTATTTATTTATATTTGTTGACCGGGAGTGTCCGACTGGACGTAGGTCCATTTTCAGTGGAGGCCCGGGGAGAAAAGCTCCACAGTTAAAATAAACAGACAGTAGTTACATTGGATTACATAGCGATTAACAATTTACATAGCAATTACTTACAACATATTTACAGATGAAGAACATAGTACATCAGTAGACAACTAGAATCTTTATCTGTGAAGTACATAACAGACATTAACAAATGTTACAAGAAGAAGTTCCTGCTGTATAATAAGTACTGGCTTATGAGCATCTGAGCTTGCTATAATCAAGGTAGTTAGTGGAGTGGAAAGAAAGGTAGTGGTTGGATGGGGAGGTTGATATTAGAGTGGGAGTTGCAAGGGCATAGCCAGCATGTTTTTAGGTGCGCTTTTAGTAAAGTTTTGAAGTGGGTGCATGATGGTATGGAGGTAATTGTGGGTGGGAGGGAGTTCCATAATTTGGCTATGGTGCAAGAGAATAGTGCTTCACCAGCAGTGTTATTGGCTTTAGTGATCTGCAAGTGATTTTTGTTGCTGGATCTTAGTGGTCTGGTGGTGCGATAGGATTGGAGTAGATTCTGGAGGGATGGGACATTTAGTGGATGATTTACTAGTTTGTGGGCAAGTGAGAGTTGATACCATTGAAGGAGGTGAGGGAGTTCAAGCCAGCCCAGTTCAGCAAGTGAGAGACAGTGGTAACTACGGTAGGATGCCCCTGCGGCGAATTTGGCGATTTTGTTGTAGCAGGTCTCTAGCTTGTTTAAATCGCATTGCCTTAGGTTGGTATATATTGGACAGGCATAAAGTAGGGTGGAGATAAGGTGGGAATTTGCTATTGAAATCTTTGCTGCTTTGGTGAGAAGTTGCTTATTTCTGTATAGCACTCCTAGTTTATTGTGAACTTTTTTATGGTCAAAGATATGTGAATGTCAAATTTTAGTTTATTGTCTATTTCCACTCCTAGCAATTTGGTGTGTTCAGTTGGGTATATAGTGGTGTTGTCTTTTGCTGTGATGTTAAAGTGAGAGTTGTTTTGAGTATGTTTGGTGGGTTGGAAGATGAGTAGTTAAGTTTTGTTTGGGTTGAGTATTAAATGGGCATCGGATAACCAAGTTTCAACAGAGGAAAAGGCTTCCTGCGTGACTTTTTGCAGTTTGGGTAGGGACTGGGCTGAGCAGATGATGGTTGAGACATCTGCGTATTGTATGAGTGTGCCATGTTTGGTGGCAGAGGCTAGATTATTGGTGAAAACAGAGAAGAGTAGGGGTCCAAGGATGGATCCTTGGGGAACCCCTATGGAGACAGGTAATTGGGGAGATATGTCATTCTGCCATACAACAGATTGTTGGCGGTCAGACAGGTAACTCTGAAACCAGTTGGTGACCGATTGTGAGAAGGATAGGTTATTGAGGACACAGATAAGTTGTTTGTGTGGGACCATGTCAAATGCTTTAGATAGGTCTAGGAAAGTAGCAGAGGAGAGATAGCCATTGTTTTTATGCTGAAGGATAGTGTTAGTAAAGGAGAGTAAGGCAGTGGTGGTGTTATGGTTTGGTCAGAAACCATGCTGAGTATTGGAAAGGAGGTTGTTAATAAGGAGGTAGTCTGAGACCTGAGAGTGTATGCATCTCTCTAGTATTTTGGAGAGTGGAGAGAGAATAGCAATGGGGCAGTAATTGGTTAGTTCTGTGGAGGGTCCGCCTTTGTGGAGGGGAATTATATGTGATACTTTCCACAGTGTGGGAACATAACTTTCTGACAGAGATCGGTTAATCAAGATGGATACTGGGTAGGCCAGAGCATCAGCTGCGATTTGTAGGCATTCACTTGGGAGGTTGTCTCCTGCTAATCTGGTGGAAAACTTCTTAAATCTGCTCCACTTTTGACAGCCTGCTTCAGTTTGTCATTTTAAGTATCACTGGGTCTCAATAATTTCACAAATATCCATAGAAAGAATGAGCAAACTAAAGTAATTTATTAAAAGCAGGGATAGCCAGAAATAATCAGGAAAATGAACTTATTAATGTAATTTAATACAACCTGTTCACCATTAGCTTGTATATTTGTACTACATAACATGTTATACATGTCTAATTACTCATTAAATGTTTGGAAATGAGTGTGTCTTTTTCAGTGTTGACTACATCAGTCAAATTGTTTACTGCAGACAATAGTCTCTAGAAATGGGTAATGTCAGAGGCCATCCCACAGGTCACCTCCATTAAAACTCAGAATTAACCCTTCAATGTGCTTATCTCACACTTTTTTCTTTTTATAATGCACTAGCATGCATGATCCATAATTCATTATTGTACCATACAAAGGACATAGGTGTGATTTTGCTAAAATATGTAATTGCTGGTTACAAAATACTGCAGTAGCAGGGAACAAGTCACAGTAGAGACAAGTGCAGTCTGGAGGAGGACCATATCCTCATGGATGCTCTGGGGTGTAAGAAAAATGCATTTTTGGAAAAATCAAGCCAAAAGAGGCAGATAGATCTAAGGCATGGAATCAAGTAGTAGCAGATATGTATACTATAGGGTAAGCGACTCCACCTTGGCACAGTGTAAGAAAAGAGAATGACATGGTAGGAAGTGCCAGGACAAAGATAGGCAGAAGGCAAGGGCCCATAACAGCATCAGTGGTGGCCATTCAACTCTTCAGCCTGTAATTACAGATGAGGAATACCTTTTCTCTCTCCCTCTCTGTCTAAGGGGGTGATGACTTTAATGCAGATGAAAATGTTGTTGGAATTTTCAGAAGTGGTACGGGCATTAGTACATTTAGACAACCACAACAACAACAACTACAGTTAGGCAGTATGGATGGCTGTTGTTTAGCTGATTTCACTAGATTAATCTGAGATGCATTTGGCATGACAGCTATGTACCTATCAGTCCTGCATGTTTCATCATTAGGTATGTCATCAACATCAGGTGTGAATCAAACACTACAGGTAGTTCATGGTAATTGTGGTCATCCTACCTTTATGTAAAAGTAATTTCTTCTGGCAGAGGTTACATTAACCACATCTTGACATATTTCTTCACAGGATCACCACTAGAAACAACTACATCCTGTGTCTAAGCACAGCAGACTGATGCCAACAGAATGGCTATTGATGATGATATATCTCTCATACTCTTGACACAAATTGAAGACAGTGCCACACAATAGCCCCTTAGGCATTGACATGGGGTTGTACAGTCATTAAAATGAGGAAATGACATTATAGCAAGGGGAGAAACACATTGCAACTTACTACTTGCTTCTTGTATACGGCCTGAACCTCTTGATGAAGATATTACCCTTTCAGGGGTAGCATTGCTTATATGCAGAGGTGTCAGGTGAAGACATATGTCACAGTTTTCTCCAGAGATATGCAAAGCCTTAGCTGCCCAGCACCAGACATGACATAGTTCAGAGCCAGGCTATTACTACTGAGAGTCAGGTAGAGATGATTAAAATATTGTAGGTATACATGAGGAATTTCACCAGTACACGGGAACGTTGAAGGCCAAGGACAATGCCACAGCAATTGTCATGCACATCATAGCTGCATATACAGCAGCCATGTCACCCTCCATGTGCACCCATATAGACTTACCAGAAACACATTGGGAGCACAGGTGGCCATGGCTGGAGAACTGTCCACATAAGTGATAGTAGAGTAGTCTGGACATCACATGCATCTAAAAGTGCTGCAGGTACTCATGTGCATTCAGGTAAGAAGAAGACAGCCAGGCTTTGTCATACTTCCACAACACGTGGTCGAACCTATACAAATAGCAGTTTTACAGCTAAAAATGTATAGGCACTGGCACTTGATTGCATTTAAGACTTGCAGGAAAATAACATTCAATTTGTTGACCAACTTGCAATAATAAGACCAATAATAAAACCATTCCCTTTATAACAGAGCAAACAGACTGCTACATCTATTTTTCAATGCACCATTGTGGTTCTTGTTATTGCATTGCCAACATTACCTTTGAGATCTGCCATGCACAGGTGAAAGGAAGATGGACTAATTTAACTCTACACATCTCCGATACCCCAAATGAGCAGGTACTTCAACAGAGTCACAGCATGTGAATATCATAAGTGAGAAGAAATAAAGCAAATAACTGAAAAACATCAAGTATAAAAGTCTTCTCTGTAGTGTTAAATACAGGCTCAGAGTTCTGCATGCTGAATTTCTAGCCTTAATTCCTTCCACATCCTCTAGCTGCATCCATGCCCCCTCAGGAAACTGAGATAATATTGTAGCTTTATATTATAAATTGCAACACCTCCTCAGGTGCAGAGACAAACATGTACCCTGTTCTAAGCCTTGTTTTTGTAAAGCAGTGTCTTTATTATTTTAAATATATTTTAGAGTTAGGAGAAACCTGTATAGCGGTTTCCCATTTGATAACTCACAGCTTCTGTTTTCTTCACACTCAGAGCACCCACAGTTAATGCAGTTATTATCTTCTTCTGGAATGGGAGCTAATCTAATCAAAACTGATAAATTATAACAATCATAAAGCTTTTGTACTGCAATCAGCCAGCAGTTAAAACCTAGTACACCAACACATCTAACTATACTGAGAAGCATACCCAGCAAATTCAATACCCACGTCACCCAAACAGTAACGTTTCCTATTAAACCCTCAGCACGGGCAGACACACTTTCCTTTCCTCCCTTGTTAGCCCCCAAAATAATCAAACCACCAGTTTCAATTTCTACAATCAAAAACAATTAGTAACCTTAAAATCTACTGCCCTTGCTCCAGATAATGTACCACCTGATTTTTTAAAAATTGCTGATGATGCCCTGGCTTTTCTTAGTTCTAGCTTAATCAACCCCATCATAAAAAGCTATGTCCAGGGTCCATGGAAAAGGTAATACCACAAAAAAAAATGAAAAAGTAAAAAATACTTTTTATCCAATGCAAATATATATTTTTTAAATAACATTCATCATTCTCTGTTTTAGACACTGCAAAGAAAAACCTCATTTTATCCCTAAACATGTTTCATGACTCCTACTGTTGCACAGTTAAATCAAAGCTTGTGAATATAACTAGCACTAGTGTCACTTACCCCTCAACACTGTGCAAATGATAACTGACATAAAATGATGAAAAAAACCTGGGCAGATTCAATAAACCCTACATAGTCCGCTAAGACCGTGTCATGTTAGAACACTGTTTTTTATTTAGTAAGCAGCTCTGTATGGTGTGTAGAGCCAGGCAAACATAAACACCATGACATGTTAATTATAGCATAAGCAGCTAAACTGTATGCTAATCAACCAATCCAAGATGGAGGACTCGATGCTAGTATTCCCTGTAAATTCCAAAACCCACTGGAATACAGCCACAGAAAGGAGTCTACACAGAAAGAATGTTACAGACTGCTGTTCTTTTAATTCATGTGTATGTGCAATGTGCTGAAGTCTATGCTGCTGCTGCAGCTAGTAGACCAAGGCCAAGAAGGAGAAGAGTTTTCAGACCCCAGTTAACTTACCACAGTCTCCATAATGTGGAAATTATAGAGCACTACAGGGTAGATACAGACACACTACATGATCTCTGCAACCTCTGTTGTCCTCAACTCAGACCCAGGGGTAACTGAGGAGAACCAATACCAGTGAAGACAAAGGTAAGTGTAGCACTTAGAATTTTAGCTACAGGAACCTTTCACAGATCAACAGGAGACATGATAGGGGTGCCACAGGTTTCAGCATCCAGGATGCTCCATCAATTCCTGAATACTATGCTTCAACATGACAGTGACCATATATATTTTCCTCATACTCCTGAGGACAGAGCCACAAATATGCAAGAGTTCTACCCTGTAGCAGACTACCCTGAGGTACAGAGTGCCATTGATTGTACATGTATAGAAATCAAGGCACCACCTGGGGAACAGGGAAGGACTTACATAAATAGAAAGGGCTTCCACACCGTTAATTGCCAAGTCGTGTGCAATGCTAAGGTAATCATCTTGAATGTGGGTGCTGGCAACCCAGGCAGTTGCCACGACTCACATATCTGGCACACCTCACAAATGTATCAGATGTTCACTGGGTGCTATCCCACAAGGTCATTTACTGGGGGATGCAGGTTATGCACTGGAACCGTAGCTGATGATGCCCATCAGAAATGCATACACACTCTCTGAAGAACACCATAATAAGGCACATGTTCAAACCAGAAATATCATAGAGCATGTGTTTGAGCTGCTGAAGTTATGGTTCCAGTGCATAGATACATCTGGGGGGCCCTGGAATACAATCCACATACATGTACTGAAATCTTCACTGTCTGTGCCATGCTTCACAACATCATCCTGAGAAAACAGCTTCAGCAGGATCAACATGGGGAAGGGGCACACATCCTACCACCAGTGGCAAGGTCACCACAGCCACATGCAGGTGAGGAGCCAGAGGGGGAGCCAGCAGCTGCTGTGGGTGTAGGCAGATATAGGCATGCTCAATATATCCTCGCATTGGCTAAGAGGCAGTGCATAGCACACTCACTCACCACCTAAGGGACTAAAACCTTCATCCTATGCATATACATATATTAAAACTGATGACAGGCAACACTCACAACCTTTACCTACACATGTACTGGCTGTGTACTCCTAGCATCAGACAGACTCAGCCCTGAACTAAAACTGTAGCAACTGCTGGATTTACAAAGAAAGTTTTGAACCTGGAGTGCTAAAACAGAATTGTGCAATAATACAAATGGGGTCTACTTCATATGACCGAAATTTCATTTGACTTCATTTGACTGAGACCAAAACACTGAAAGTTCAAAAGACTGAAAACTCACCTGACTGAAACTCAGAACACTGACAAATTAAAGTAAAAGGTATATGCCCTTTTTCCCACTGTAGTGCGATCCTGGAGTTAGTATATATAGTTAGAGGGGGTGTGGGGGGCACAGCCCCCCACATAGTTTAGGTAAATATTGTTTTCTGCAAAGAGTTATTCATTGCAGTTATAAATATCCATGTGTATGATTTAAAATGTATAAAGTATGTGGGGGGCTTTGCTCCCCACCCCCCCAACTGTATATACTAACTCCAGGATCACACTACAGTGGGGGAAAGGGCATATACCTTTTACTTTAATGTGTCAGTGTTATGAGTTTCAGTCAAATGAGTTTTTAGTCATTTGAACTTTCACTGTTTTGGTCTCGGTCAAATGAATTTCAGTCAAATTAAATTTAGGTCATATGAAGTAGACCCTACAAATGAATGGCATATCCTTGCATGTTGTTACTTTGTCATATAAGTAAGTAAAATTTGGGTGATTTGTATAGCAATGACTTTAACATGTAACAACAGAGACTTATGTTAATATGTGTCCTCTATCAAGTAATAGGCCTCAGGCATCAAAGATTCACACATTGATACCTCTCAAAAGTACTGATGGTCATCGAATGTCCTCAGTTTGTCCTCATACTTTTGTACTGGAAAAATCATTAAAGACAGAAGTTAGAAATTAATGAGACACATTTCAGTTTCAGACTTCACAACCCTCAGAAGATTCTTAAAAATGCTGATGCAAAAAAACTGTTTTGATTCTATCAACTGTCTAACTTTCCAAGACCAAAACATGTCAAATGTACAATTAGCAAAACAACATCACAAAGACAGATATACTAAGCACTAAGTCAGCTATGCACTGTGAGCATCAGACACAAAGCTTTGTATCCCTGTATCCAAAAGATAGAAAACAATCATACAGTTATCCTCACTTGCACAGGGTATTGTGTGTGGGGGGGATGGTGGAGGCAGGAAGCCTAGGCAGACATAAAAGGTAAATGAGTGCATGTGAGGAAAAAAAGAAACAGGCAGATATTTGGATAAAGTAACAAATGGCCAGTCAGACAGAATGAGCTTTAAGCTTCATGGCTGAACCATGTAACTGCTGTGTGTGTGTCTTTATGAGCCATCTAGTGAAATTGGTGTGGGAATATCTGCAAGAGCACACCCAAGCTCTGTACTAGCTCTACACCTTGGTATGTTGGATAGGTGTGAGCTGTGCATGATAGAGGTGGCAGTTCATTGTTGTCGTACCCAACCACAAGAACTGGCTCTGCCAGGAATTGCACTGGTATGTACACTCCCATGGTCAGATGCACTGCTGCTACCTGAATATGACTGCTGTCTGGGATGCCCAAGACCATAATCCCATGGTCTGTCACATCTGGGTGTGGACATTTCAACCCCTGATGGAGCAACGGAAGTAGTGCCACTATGGCATTGTGATCGGGCACGGTCATGTCAGCTAACATCAGATGATGCGGCTGACCTACATCCATGTGGATGCCTTCCCCCTACCACAGATGTTCCATCACAGACATTGCTCATTCCAATGTGTCATTCATCTGACCCATTGAATCGTCAACATGGTGGAGGCAGTCACATGTCAGCCTGTGCCACATCTGCAGCCCTAAGCATTTCTCTGGAGGATCTATTGGAACATGCCTGTGCCTCCATGATGGCCCTAAACATATGTTGAGTGGCATGGGAAGACGCACCTGGATTGGGTGGATAATGGACAGCAGGCCTCCTAAGAGCACACCTAACAACCTTCCAGCTTGGCGCCTAAACCACACATTGACTACTGCCAGAGTCAACAGGCACTGAAGCTGCAGTAACCACACTACCTTGATGATGTGTCTCATCCTCCATTTGTCCAATATCTGAGGGCTCACTGGAATGGGTTGGCGTAGACCTATTGGCTGTGTCCAATGGAATTACAGGGGATGTCTGAATGTTAACCTCAGCGTCAGATTCAACCTCTGCACCCCTTAACTGTGCCTCTGTTTGACCACCATCATCATCAGAGTCAGCTAACACTCTGATATCAGGTGGTAGGAGTCCCACACTTCCACTGTCAGGATCACCTATGAGAATAAGAAACAAACACAGGAAAGAAATTAATATCTACACTACTATGGTCAAATATATGCTAACAAATTAACAGTTGTGCCACTATTACAGACAGTACACCAATGTGTACAACAGTCCTGACACCCACATCACAAAATAAATATATCTTTGAACTGCTCATCAGTACTGACATAAAAATGTCTGGCTTCCTATGTGCAGATGATTGTAGGCTACCTGATGGTCCTGGAGGAAATTAAGCAAAAGATAAGGACACCATCATCATAATGAACAGCATCACAGGGGGTTAATACTTTTTGTGCTTTGTATGTCCATTAACAATACCTTTAACAAGAACTTGGATGACACATATACCTCAAGACAATGTGTAATCAACAGTAATCAATCAGAATGTGCTAACTGTATCAATTTACAGCTATCTCCCCCAAAGAAATGTAATGTTACACAGAACTTAAGTATTGCTGTCAATATTTTGCAATTGAGATAGGTAAGCCTACCTGGAAGCTCCTCCTGGGACATACTTGTCCTCCCTGAAACAGCAGTACCAACGTTAATGACATGCTCATGTTTACTTTCCAGTGAGCTGTCTGGATTGCTGACAGTGGACAGGAACTATTTATTTGTTGTCAATGGTGACTCTATAGCAGGGAGTCCCCCCCCCCAGTATCCATCCATTCATGGGCCACTGCAGCTGATCTTCTCTGGGCTGATGAAATCATGTCAGTTGCCCTATGGTGCACCTGATCAAATGTCCTGCTCTGGCCACCTAGTGCATTTACATCTGCCAAATTTGCATACTTTCAGGTCACAAACACCCTTCCTCAGTGCTACTATCATGAAAGTAAAATATACAACATTTAAATAGGAGTTCTTAAAACATGATTACAGCCAGCCTATCACAGAATAGTAATGATACCCCCCCCATATTACAATATACACTTTGCAACAATGCATATGTATATGTAAAAAAGTAATTTAAAATCATTTAAAAATTCATATATAAATATATGTGCACACACCATACACATATATATATAAACATGTAATCATGTGTTTTAAGAACTCCTATTTAAATGTTGTATTTTTTACTTTCATGATAGTAGCACTGAGGAAGGGTGTTTGTGACCCGAAAGCTTTGCAATAAACAGTTTTTTTGTCTTTTGGCATTGGATTCTTGAGTCTGAATTCTACTACTGCTTTTTCACTCCATTTATTGCAGTACAGACTGTTTTTGTGAAATTTGCATTCTGCCAGACATATTCCACCTCACCTCTCATGTAGAAAGGTACCATGTCACCTTAATGCTTCTACAATTACATAATTCTCATGATCACTGATGGGGGTTTGGGGGTATTGGGATGCTTGGGTGCCATAGTCCTAGGTGACATAAAATACAAAAGAAGAATAATACACATAAGTATCTAAATAAAAGTCCTATTTAGATATAACACATAAAAGGTACTATTTCACTACTGGAGAAACATAAAACAGTCAAGATATTCAAATATAAAAAAGGAATTGTGTGGTTCTAACATATTACAATCACACATAAAGCAAGATTGTATCCAAAACAAAGACAGTTGCAATAGCAAATTTTTTCTCTGCCAACACAAAAATGCAACTTGGCTCTCCCACCCCTAAAACAACAGGCAAATTATACATTTTACTAGCAAACCATAAGTGAAATGTTAAATGTGCTATCAAATAAATTGTCCCTGAAACATGTGTACGCATTTACCACAGAACATTCCGTTTTATTTAATGTCCAGTCATGTCTACCTGTGGCCAGCACTCCCCTAGAGGTGTGTATGGGACATACTAGAAGGCTAACACCCCTGTGTCACTGACAATATAGGACAGTTTTATATATATATATATATATATATATATATATATATATATATATATATATATATATATATATATATATATAAACAGATTTTTCTTCATGACATTTCAGCATATCCAGTATATAGCTGAAAAATGCAAGCATACCTTATCAAGATCAGTAATGTTCTGTGCTGATAAATCCCAAAATAATATCTTCTGTGTTTTCCATCTTCAGGTTCCCTGGTTTCATGGTTCCCTTTTTATAGTCTAGATTCAGGGCTGGGAGCATAGTGAGGATGCAAATCAGGTGTGAAGTCCTTAGAATTGCTGAATCCCAAATACTTGGCTCCTTGTCAGATATAAAATGAATGCAGGCCGTCCCTCAGTGTTTGTTGCTAATGGATTGCAACAGTAAATGATTACTGATAGGGAGAAGGAAAATACAACAGCAATTCAGACTCCCTTACCCCCAGTGGGTGTGTCAGACAGGTTAGACTTACAAAGTGTAGAAGTAATTGTATCCATGTTTTAAATGTAAGTAAGCAGCACCCATTTCATAGTTTCTGTTCAGTAACATCCAACCTCCCCTTCATTTCTTGAAAACTGTATATTATTGCCATTTAATATCCTCACATGTTTTAAGGACAATGATACACAATGCCTTACAGACTGCATGTCTCAGATTACTGGTCAAATAAGACAAGAATGAGCAAGAAAGACGGAGAGAGAAGACAGAGCTGCATTTAGGCAAGCAATAGTCATAAATGGCTGTGTGATCACTCAGTGCACTACATCTGAAATTAACATGTACAAACAACTGTCATATGTTTGTTAGTACTGTGGATGATCTTGCAGTTGGTACATACAATGATTTTCATTCTCTGCTGCTAAGCTGTTTGTGTGTCAAAGAGGGATAAGATACCTTTACTTTGTTTTGAAGGTTCATTGGAGGGAGAGTTCAAATCCATACCTGTGTAAAAATATTTCATGTGTACCAACATAAATGTTTTAGTGTTGTTTATTTTAATAGATTTCTTCATTTCTCCTAATTTTCCTTTTTTTCTGTTAATGCTAGTGTTTGCACAGTGTGGGGCTTAGCACAAACAAGGGAAATGGAGAAGCACAGCAAATGTCATGTTTAGCTGTGCTTATCTTGTTTGTGTGATGGTTAGCATTGTGCAAACCTGGACTAGTAGATCACACAGGAAGCAGATATAACACCTGTAGACAGGGCATAGACAGTGTAAAGGTCAAAAATGATACATTGTTGCAGTTTTTTCTTTCAGTTAGTAAGCTTCCCCAACACCTGCAGCCATTGAACACCTGCAGACAGGAAGCAGACAGTTAATTTCATACAAAAGGCATACACAGCTTTAATCCTGTTACCTCGGCATTTCAAGGGATATCAACATATCAAATTCTAAAGCTTAAATATACTAAGCAATTGTGTTTCAAAATTTGTCTATACATCCCACTTTTAAAGTGACCAGTGCACATTATACATAAACACATCCTTTAGTCATGAAAAACTACTGCATTTTCCATAGAACTTCAGCAGCAGCAGAATTATATTATAACAGCAAAATTACAATGAATTCTGCAGCAAAAGCACCATTACAAAAAAACAACCAAATGTACATAAAAAAATATAACACTTTCTCATAATGTGTGTATGTACTCATATGAAACACACACACACACACACACATACATATATGGACATATTATCAATGAAATTTCTTCCTACCTTCTTAACTAATGTGGAAAACACCTTTTGTCTCCCTAAACTGTCTCCTGTTGTTGCTGTTTGAAAAATTGTTGTTAAATAACATTGAAAAAGAATTCAGTAAATTCAAATGCAAACAATTTAATTTAAGTAAAGAAGAATGGCAGGAATTTTTCAAACCTCATGACCAGATAGGAGATTATATTTTTAGGGTAGCAGACAAAGGTGGTAACTGGGTTATTATGGACAAAGCTGGCTACTAGAATATGGTAACTAACTTCTGTGTGACAACAAAATTTATGTTAAGCTCCCTTATAACCCTCTTGCATGGTTTAAAATTGAGTTAAGTGAACTGTTATAGAAGGGGGAAAGACTGGGGTTCCTTTCATCACAGTCTGTTAAGAAGTTGTTTGTTGCCAATGCTCGAGACCCATATTTTTATGCTATACCAAAGATTCACAAGAATGTGAGCAGGCCACCAGCGAGACCGATTATTGCTGTCATCGGTTCTTACCTGGAAAATATTGGACTCTTTATTTAAAATACATTTGAGTTCCCTACCAGCCCACATAAAGAACACACAAGAGCTTTGTGTTCTAATGCAGAATATGGTGTGGAGAAAATAATATTTTTGGGCCACTTTGAATATCTCCTATATTTGTACACGAATATTACAACAGCTAAGGGTCTTGAAGCTATGACATCAATACTGGGTGAAGGGCCTCGCAGTGCCTACATTTTGCTGTTACTTGAATTTTGTTTAACACACAACTATTTTAGTTTTAACAAGGAATATTATTTGCAGATGAGGGGCATTGCTATGGGGGTTCCTTTTGCTCCCTCTTATGCTGTTTTGTACATGGAGGAGTTTGAAAAGCGGTTTGTGTACAGCCATATTTATTACAAGGAGAATGTGATGTTATATAGGTGATACACAGACAATTTGATTTTCATATGTAAGGGACTTCTATCTGAGTTTGAGAAATTTGTGGGGGACTGAATTCTAACAGTCATGGTTTACAGTTTTTATTGTCACACAGACTTCAGTACCATTAGTTTTCTGGATGTCCAGTTTCTTTTTTTGTGAATGAGATAGGAGGCATTCAATATGTTCCATTTAGGAAGAGTACTGCTGTGAATAATTTTTTGCATGCTTCCAGCATGCACCCTGAACATCTCATTAAGGCATTGCCTTATGGGGAATTTAGAAGAGGATAGATGAATACTTCTGAGATGGCTTCTAAAGAGAAATCTCTGGCTGAAGTAGTGGAGGGATTATTGGCCAGAGGGTATTCTAGATCTATTCTTAATGAAGCAAAGAATAAATTGTTGAATAATGTGATAAGTAGGGAACAATTGCATGAGAATAGTGAGTTTGGGCATAGAACGCTATTTACTTCAAGAGAGGAAGGGAAAGAAAAGAAAATATTTTATGTTACTAGGTTTAGTCCCTTTTCAGACACACTCAGACAGGTGGTTACAAGGTTATGGCCAATGATAACTGCTGATGATAAACTTAGCATTTTATTTCCACAACATCTGACTTTTTCTTTTGGTAGATTTTTAAACCTAAAAGAATTGTTGAACTACTCAATTGTCAATCAGACCAAGAATAGTTCATTAGGGCCTTTTCTTGTGGGAGATGCAGTGTGTGCCATAGAATTAGAAAATTATCTAATACTATGATCAATGGGCACAGATTTGTCTCTCAAGTCATGTGGTGTTATATACATTCTGGGTTGTGGGTGTGATGAGATGAGATAGTATATAAGTCAGACCAATTTTGGAACATTTGGGAAATATTAAAAGGGGTAATACAGGCTTCAGTCCAGTGGCAGAACATTTTATTGAAGGCCATTTGGAAAATTTTGATTCCCTGTTTTTTAGTATATTAGGCCAACCATCTGGCAACTGTGGTAGTGGTACTCTATTTGGTAATAAAAGCGAAATCAGCTGGAGAATACTTTTATTTTTAATTTTGGAACCTTGGTCCCACATGGATTAAATCAGGAAGTGTTGTTAAATTTTTAGAGAAATTTCATTGATAATATGTCCATATATGTATGTGTGTGTGTATATGTGTGTGTGTGTGTGTTGGTGTATATTTTTCATATGAGTACATACACACATTATGAAAAGGTGTTGTATTTTTTATGCAAATTTGGTTACATTTTTTGATGATGTTGCTGCAGAATTCATTGTACTTTTGTTGTTATAATTCTGCTGCTACTTAAGTTCTATGGGAAATATAATAGTTTTTCATGACTAAAGGATGTGTTTATGTATAATGTGCACTGGTCACTTTAAAAGTGGGATGTATAGACAAATTTTGAAACACAATTGTTTAATTGTTTAATTATTTAGTATATTTAAGCTTTAGAATTTGATATGTTGATATCCCTTGAAGGCAAAATGCCGAGGTACCAGGATTAAAGCTGGTTGGTACTCCAATTCTGTGTACGGCTTTTGGATTTATTAGGTTTTTGTGTTTTCTCTTTGGTTTTGATAAGTTAACAATTTCAAAATGGATACATTCTATTAATTTTGTTAGGCACCATGCAAACACGGTAAGTGAAACTGCATGGCAGTTAACACACAGAACTTAAAAATGAATAGTGACTTATGCAACTGTTATTTAACCATTCCTGTGGCAGCAGGTGTAAGTGTAGGGCTATAATACAGGTGGTCCTGGGTTCTAATATAGGAAGTGCAACATATTTTTACTGTTGTGATAGTTCAGTGTATAGTAATGAACAGTAGTAATGAACAGGAAAATATACAAGTGTTATTTCAATATTCTTCTGACAACAGGTGTAAGTATAGGGCTGCCATACACATGGTCCTGGGTTCTAATACAGGAAATTCCAGACATTTTTACTACTGTTCCATTTCACATTATATTACATATCACTTATAGCACTTTATACATAATTATAAATAGTGGAACTGATATGAATTATACGTATGAGGGATAAGACACCCTTACTGTGTTTTGAAGGTTCAGATGTATAACCAAAGGTATACTGTCTACTATGTTTCTGTAAGTAAAATACCACTGTCTGGACTTGGATGGCTTTCACACTTAAATAAGACACATACACAAATAAATGTATATACAAGGACCTTGTCAGGTCACACATATACATGGTTAACACATCAATCTGTCATCTGTATTTATGAATGATTTATGACTATGTCTGAGAAGCCCTTCTTCTATGGCAAAGATGGAAAATCACTGCTGTAGAAGAAAATGTTTTGTTCCTTATGCATAAATTTGAATCCCACACTGTAAAATTAGTTTTAGCAGTGTATAAAGCTGGACAGACATGTGTCATATCAGGATATTCATGCCCCCCAGTGCATGTCAGCAAAGTTAAATCACCTAACAGATACAGCAGCAGACACCCCTCAAACTAATGTCAAGTCTCAGATTAACCTTTCAATTTCAAAAATTGCTTTCCTCCCTGCTTGGCTCTGTTGTTCTCCTCTTAACATCATACAAACACAATTGGCATTGTTTCTCGGGTTTGTGCACTACCAGCAAATGCGATAACAAGAACTGACAGGAAATCATTATTTGCTATTACTATTGCTTTGGGATTAGACATGCCTGGTGTTAGAGGGAAAAGTGCCCAATTTATGGTGTAGAGGTGGGGTGGGTTTTCAGGAGTCCAGAATATTTATTGGGCATTAGACTCCTGGTAAAGACCTACAGCCAACGGCTTCTGCAGGAGGACTATTCTGGCTTCTAGTACAAGTCTGAGGCTTGGAATAGTCTGGCCAAGGCTGTATCTGTCTTCAGTGTGACTGGCATCCCACAGATTGGAGAACTGTATAGGCATTACTTCAATGACGTAAGAAGGCACAAGAGGGATACACTCAACCAGTGAGTGGATGGGTTTCAAACTAGTGGCATCCCACAGTTGTATAAATATGCTAATAAAGATAATTTATAATACATAGAAAGCTAAATACAGGCAAGACTGGTATCCATAATGTGCTTCTGTTCTTTTCTTTTCATAGCTAATCCTGAAGTAGTGGCAAATAGGCAGGCTCATGCTGATCATCTGGAGATACTGAGGGAAGCAAGTGATATGTATGCAGCACAAGAGATGTGTTACTGTACCTTTAAAAGTTAAAGAAAAATGTTTTTCTATTTTATATAGTAGTAGCCAAAGCATGCATATTCTAACTGTAACAACAAGTATGCATGCATAAGTCTGTAGCACAAACCAACTTTAGGAGTCAGGTGTAAGACTGTAGTGAGAGGTTGTGAGTTCAAATACCAGTAACAACTATACAATACTGCAATTTTTTAATAATATTATATAAATTAAAATATATACAAGTGGCATAAATGCCCTGCTATTAACTGTAATCTGTATAATTGGACCAAGCATATGTGCAACATATGCACATTGCAAGGAATACTTTGAGCAATCCATAATTATAGTTTGTAGTTGTTAAGAAGTATACTTAAATGTAATACTTCAGGGAAAATAGTTGTATAATTGTGATAATGCATTGCATGTCACTTATGATGGTACTAATTTTATTTATTTTTTTCTCTCTCGCCCAACCTTATCTCTATTTTTTATTTTCCATTATGTGTTGCCAAAATGTCTCCATGTCATCCATCAGTAACAAATTACTAAGTGATTCACAGTACAGTGTGGTAGGCCAACCCCAGTGGGTTAACTTGCCCCTGCTCCACTGGCTCCAGCACTGATGCCCAGCACATCAGAGACCCAACCTGGCAATACTGCCTCTGTAGCCCCTGCACTACCTGTGCACTCAGGTAGTACCACCCCAGGAGATGCCAGGGTTGGTGCATAAGGTTGTGCACCACACTATTAGTGTATGCCTATGCCAGATGGAAAGGCTGCTCTCTCTTATGGTCCATAGCAGGAGAAGGCGTCAAGCACTCCAACAGCCAGTAAAGTAAGGGGACAGTGATGGCAATCCTGCGGGTGAGGACTAGATTCTCACTGTTTCCATGTTTAATGGCTTTCTCCTTACTCAGCCTGGCAGAGGGATATCAGTGTGTGTGACAGTGGAGTATCCAATAACCAGAATGTTAGATTGTGTGGTAGCTTCCTTATGGGCTTAGAAGTAGAGGCTCCATGAGATGTGGCTGTATGTGTTGATGTGGGTGTTGTTTTGAAAGAGTGCATTCGGAGCTGCTGAGGGCATTTGGTATGTGTAGTTCATCTAGGAGGTCTTTGGGGGGTTTAGGAAGGTTACATTTAAGTGCCTCAGCATATGTGGGTCTATGTGTCTGCTTTGAATTGTGTGTGATGGGTGCAGTATGTGTACTACTGACAACCTTATTGACATTAGGACAGCTTTTATCTGAGAGCTTTGCCTCCAGTGACGTTATGTAAATGCAACTCTCATATATCATATCAGTTTGTTTGAGAATTAACTGATTGTCTGTAAACATGAGGCAATTTCTACACTGCCTCAGGATGCCCATATCCCTCAAGTTGGTAATGTAGATAGTGGGAAAGTTCATATCCATAGCAACAGACCCTTTTTTATTGATAAGACTGTTTTAGTAAGAATATAAAGCAAAATCAGGAGTATCCAGTTTGCAACTCTGGAGGCAGTGTTTGTCACTGTAAACTAGTTATCCTGTGTGCAACTCAGTACTGGTGAAATTTCAATTGTGCTTTTATAGGAAAAATGTCACTCAAGGTGTCTGTGTCTATACAGGGCACTGACAAACACTTCAGGGGAAACTAATAAATAGACCGATGAATCATAGACAAATCAAGCAGTACTTAAGGAAAAGAAAGAATTAGCTTGTCAAGAATGATGAAAAGAGGGAAGTCGCATGAATTGCCTTGCAACTATTAGTGCTGTCTCACCACAGCTTCACTCTGCTGAGATATGATGCTCCTTTGCTTCTTTTCTCACTAGAAGCAAACATTAGCACCAATCCCAAGATGAGAAGCAGGCCACAGCCTCTTTGGTGATCCACAGTCTTGTCACAGATGATGTAAGGATCTGTAGGCTTGTTGTAGCCTTTTCCTAGTAGATGCCTTAAATATCAAACAAACCAATCAGAAACATCAAGCACATATACTCACTGCCCAACCAGAAACAATCAGGAATCAATGCACTCTGTTCCTTCTCTCGCCAGAAGCAAACTATAAGCACAAGTTCCAAGCTGGCACCTAGGAAACAGTTATTAGGCTTTCTGGTGATTGACAGTCTCTAGGAAACAATGTCCCTGTCCTACTTCTGTCATCAGGAGCAAAGCAGAAGCACTAATCCCTAGATGACGACTGAGATGCTGAATGTGGGCGCTCCAGTAATTGGTGGTCTTGGAATAGATGCTGCAGATTTTAAAAGTAAGATGGAAAAATTGATTACTATCCTAAGAGCTGCAGTGTTCACTAAGCAGTTAGATATGGGGGGGTGGGGGGTAACTACGCTTAGTTATCTAAGTGGAGAGCTACTTATTTTAAAAGAGCAAGATGGATTGGAAGGGGGTGGACACTTTGTATTTTGGTTCTATGGAATACAGTGGGATGGACAATAAATTTAAATAGTTGAAGGGCAGTGATTTCACAAAATGATAGTTTTGTGCTTATTCACAACAGTCAATGAAAGTGGAGAGGGAAGGAGATATGTGATTAAATTAACATAAGAGGCAGGCAACTAGAAAGGCAGCTGAGTTTAAAAATATAACAATGCCAGGGTGGGAGGGTAATTTTTATGTGGCTCGTAAGAGACATAGCTGTGGTCTCTTTCCTAGTTTAAGTATGCAATTAAAAGCAAAATACAACTTAAACACAGTGTAAAAAAAAAACAAAAACAAATCGCAATACACAAAATAGAAGAAGGCAGTAAAGTAATACGAACTATAAGAAAGCAAAAACAAGCTAACCTTTCCCCCATTGCAAATTGCAGCAGAGTCTGGGTGAGCTTTCCAGCTCTTCTTTGGTAATGTAATATTGGGGAGCGGGGGTATAGGTTATAGATATGGAAGGCAACATTTTTACTCGTAATTATCCTACTCATTTGACTGACCTTAGGATCACATTATTTCGCACACCTTTCTGTTGCAATCTACATTATTTCTTAAGTTTCTTTCCGAGTATGAATGAGATGTTGAAACTTATATTGGTTCATTTTCAGTTTATCTACCCAGTGTTGTTCTAACCTCAAAATGCCAAACCACATGGTTAAATTCCAAATTAGTCTGAAACTAGAATTTTGAATACTGGACATCCGTTTTTTTTTTTTAGAAAACTCCTCGCAATATGCTTCTACTTGTGACAATGATTTTACAAGTGCAACACTGTCCATAAGAAAATGGAAGAAATCTATGACTGCAACAAACAGTAGTTATTTCTGACACTTGCAAGTACACCTAAGATTATCTATGTCCCCTTCATCCCCCTGCATGGCAGCTACATGCACACACTCCTGCTGATAACATATACTAACTCCTAGACCATAATAATATGACCCAGAGTCTACCCAGACTCTGGAATAGATTGCCCATACATGTCAAGCAGAGTGCCTCTTTGGACCTCTTCAAGAGGAACCTTGACGATTGGATGGGAGAAAGGAAATTCACCCCAGGGATCACGTCAGTCGCCCTGCTAGACAGGGGTCCAGGAAAGTAAATAATGTGGGAAGAAATAGCCAGGGAATTGTTATGGCTAGGCTTGTATAGGCCCTAGGGCTGATAGCCTAGTGCCAACCTATGAACCTATGAAACACAGCTTCAAACATATCTGACTGCATGCCCTGATGTGTTCTTACAATATTTCAGTAAAATATCGTGGCCTTCATATGTTATGGTCATTAAATATTGTAGTCTCAAGACTATGCACTTAGCAATTACTGTGGCAGATAAAATGAATGTAAACCTGTTCAGTTCATCTCCAATTTTGTAATTTCTTTCTAAACAACTAATTGCTCTTGCAGTGCCCTGACAATAGATGGCAGTAGGGTTTGAACATGATGAGGACTGGCTGTGGGACTGGCCTCCTCTGGTACCACATTAGTGTGGTGAGGCTGACATGCACTCTGAGTACATGATACAGCAACAGTCTCAATCTAGCCATAGAAAAAAGCATAGGTAATGCCCCCAGCATATTGGTTCTAGCAACATGAGTAATGTCCCTGGCATATTGGTTCCAGCAGCATAGGTAATGTCCCCAGCATATCGGTTCTAGCAGCATAGCTAATATCCCCAGCATATCAGTTCTAGCAGCATAGGTAATGTCCCCAGCACATCGGTTCTAGCAGTGCAGGTAATGTCCCCAGTGTGTCGGTTCTAGCAGCATAGGTAATGCCCCCCTCATATTGGTTCTAGCATGCCCCCCTCATATTGGTTCTAGCAGCATAGGTAATGTCCCCTGTGTATTGGTTCTGCAGAGAAGGCAGTGGTTCTGGAAAAGAAGATTCCGGGGAATTAATGAGTACCATCCCAATTTTGTCAATCTGTTTGACTCAGTGCTCCTCATTATCAATAAAGTCTTGCTGTTCAGCACTCTGTGCTACATAAACAAAGCAGCAAAGGCATACTAATTGATGTACATTTCTTTTTATTTGACTGTGTTCTCACAGTGATGGGATGTATGCAGCACTGATTCTGATCCTCACACAGTGTGTAGTACTATATGTCATTGCCCATCTCTATCTAGGGGCTGCAGCAGCAATGGCTTTGTATAACAGGCAGAAAAAGAGACTGCTTTTTGGTAAGTTATAAGTGGAAAAACAACATTTTTTTTATTATGATAATTATGTCTACTTATTACTTCCTCGGTCATTCCATTTACCTACTTCCTTCTTTTTATTCTCTGTAACAATAATATGCCCTTGGGTGTGCTGTGTGAATATACGCCTTGCATTGGTTTGGAATTAAGAATAACTATTGAAAAGCCCAGGAATGAGGTACAATGAGGCAGAATGAGGCTGAGCTTTAGTTTTAATCCAACCTTCTTAAAATGAATGTCTGTACAAGTCTGGAGCCTAAATCCTGGCGGCCCTATTCAAAGCTGCAGTGCTTGTGGTGAGGGAAGTACTGCTGCACTGATGTAGCACATAACCAACATCACCTATCATCCCCAACCTGCATATAATGTACGTATTCTATACACTGCTGACATCGCCTTTCAACCCAACCTGCATATAATGTACGTATTCTAATCACTGCTGCATTCTCTAATTTAGGAAATATACACATTATATACATACGTACATACATACATACAAGTGTGTTTCAGCAGAAGGACTTAATATGTCTCTCTAGTCTGCCCAGTGCTTTGGGGCTGGCCTACTCCTGCATTTCACCACCCCACCTTCATTTGTTTCTGGAAAACCTTTCTTAGCAGCACTCAATCAAGCATAACATTCCATTACATCTGCCTGATGGCATTAGGAGGAATGTAGAGTTCACTGGAAATATTCTACCTCCCCATCACCCTTCCCTTTCCCCCATCCCTTTTCCTACTTAACCCCTGCCCTTTTAATTATGTCTGTGGATTCCCATTCCATCATGCATTGCATGGGTAAATGACCCTAACACTTAACCCCTGCCCTTTTAACTATGTCTGTGGATTCCCATTCCATCATTGCCCTTTTAACTATGTCTGTGGATTCCCATTCCATCATGCATTGCATGGGTAAATGACCCTAACACTTAACCCCTGCCCTTTTAACTATGTCTGTGGATTCCCATTCCATCATGCATTGCATGGGTAAATGACCCTAACTGCAAAGTGTATTCACAGGTCCAGATAGAATTGAGTTCCTGCAGTGTGCTGACTGCACCATCTCTACTTCGCTGCCCTTCCTATTCCAGATCAACCTTCACATCTCTCTGGCATGATCCTGCAGTGCTGTGCTGCTTTTGTGCTTTGAAGTTTTTTTAAAAGATCTACATCTAAAGGACTGTGGGTCATCTTTCCTAGTGCCCTGGGTTGGATTACTGATGATCCTGTAGAAGGGTTGGAAATGCAGTGAATGAAGGTAAAGCTCTTTTAATTTTCAACATGTTATATGGTATAAGAATCCTGGGAATGCTACACCAGAGACATTGTGCCTACAGTCTTCTGGAATTGGCTTTATATGACTAGCAGTAAGCTTAAATGAAGGGTGGTATCCCGACAAGGCAGCACTGTAAAAATGCCTTACTGTGTAACCAACTTTGGATTCCAGTTAAGGCCAGACCAGATGCCAAATGCAAGTCTGCAAGAAATAACCACAGACATTAGTAGAAAGAAACACCCACTGCCCCACCAAGTTTTTAAAATACACAAAGTATGAAAGAGAAGAAACCAAGAGACCAGCTATGTTTTATTTTCCGTTTAGATTTCTGGGAAAACAGGAATTATGTGCTTGACATCAGTTGAATTTTAGAAATCAAATATTTTAATTGAACATATCAAAATCTGTTGTCTGAAGATATTCAGTGAGAGTCCATTCAAAACTCTAATAATTAACTATTCTGGTTACTTTGTTCAGTGAGCTACAGACAGAATACGTTTCATAGCAGAGAAAGCATTCTCAGGTGCAAAGAGATTTCTCTCTCACCACCTGTATCTTTCAAAACATTGTATATTTCACATTTGTTTTGTGAGAACTATCCTATAATCCATATATATGGGTGCTGCAGCATTTTAATAATCTTTATTAAATAATTCCTTTTCAGTCTTAACTGCTTGCTTTTGAAGAATTTCCTCTCTAGTGAGCTAAGTATCAGTAAGGAGGATAAACCTCCTTCTCAGAAATGGTGAAATGTCATGGTATACTGACAGGTAGTGGTGGGATTAGAACCACTGCCACATCAGAAATTTGTAACCAGTTCATGCTATTACAAACATCCTATAACCACAGAAGGGGAGGTCAACATCTTAGCATGCCCTAAATTGTTTTTCTTTTCCGTTTATACTTTGTTTGCATCTGCGGTATGTGTATTGCATGTGTACTGAAGTGAGACTTCCTTCTTTTTCTTCTGTGGACCCACAAGCAGCTAACACTTTTCATGCAAAGACTGATGTTACTTTCTCTATAGTATTTCTAAATAACGGTAATGAACTCAGCTGATGTCTTCTGTATGTGTACATCTAACAATTGCCATGTCAGATGATCAGCCAAAATGTGAAGTCAAAACGGAAATCTCTTCAACTCTGACCTAAAACTCTTTGCCACTAAGACAGTATTCTCTTCCATGTGACGTGAAAAAGAAACATTTCCATATTCCCACACTACTGCAGCATTTGTTTTTGATAAGACATATGTTATTTCCCACAGGCTGCTTTTCTGAATTTGATGACAGAAAGGCATCCTAGGTCACTAACAAATTCAGACTGTCCAAGATTTTGTGCTTCAGGCTATTTCACAGAAGTTGTACCCTATATAAACAGAAATAAAGCACTGATGTGAAATTTACTTCCCAGCTCAGTTTGCAGAGGAAATGAACTATGTTTAAGAACAAGCAATGTGAGGTTAATGCTAGGCAAAACCATATTATATTTATATAATCCTGACCTCTCCTTTAATGCAAGAAATAAATAAGAATCAACACTAAGCCACTAAGCTTAGTAAATATGGTGGTGTAGAGGCAAACACAACACTCATGTTCAATCAGTAAAGTGTTCCTCTTCACCTACCTAACCCCATATACCCTGGGTCTATATTAGAATGCCAAAACCTCACTTATGTGAATCCTGAAAGGCCGACACATACACAGCAAACTGCAAGAACACCAAACGTCCTTAAGCGTGAAATTCAAAATATCGAATTGCCATAGTTGGCCAACTCCACCACCTGCTACATACTGCCTACCCAAACAAAATAAATATGAATGTATTACTATATATGCACTTACCTTAACCGACACCCTAACCCTAAGGTCAGTAACAATTGCACATTTACGTTAGGGAGCTATACAAGATAAGGGAATCTCCTACTGACATTTTACCTCACTAAACATGGTGTGGGTAAGTATGGCGATTCGGTATTTTGAATTTCGCGCTTAAGGATGTTCTGTGTTCATGTGGCTCGCTGTTTATGTGTCGGCCTTTCGGGATTCACATAAGTGAGGTTTCGTCATTCTAATATAGAGGCTATACCCCTACTTCCACAACTTCCTCAACAACAAACCACTATCACAGCCCCCTAGTAATTGGACCAAACCTATTCTCCTGCTCACCAATGTCTAGTTCACTCTTCTATATGATTACAAAGACTCTGAAAGTTGTTTTCTTCTGCCTAAAAATACCAAAGACCTCCTTCAATCTACCCTCCATAATCTTTATATTTCTGCTTCAGAGTAAAATTGAACCCAACCCAGGCCCAGCAGCTCCCTTTCCTCAACACTAGAACTACTCTCTTCCTACATTGGCCTGTGCACTCCTCAATGCACATACCACAAAAACAAGTTAGAACGCAAATACTTTTATTTCCCAGCATAACCCAGAGATTATAGCAGTCAAAGAATCCTAGGTCAAAAAAGATTCCCCCAACTTCCAACACTTTCTAACCTCCTAAAAGTAAGTTAGTGATGCCAGACCAGGCAAACAATAAGATGGAGGTGCTCTAATTTTGTACAAAAGTAACCTAAACCCAAAAGTCATTGTTCAAGAAAACAGCCTCAGGTGCAAACTGGATTCTCCTAAAATTTCCAACTCACAAAGGCAAAACATTTCTACTGGCTATCTACCACCCCCTGTTTCCCTAAATAAATTCAAGTCACTCATCAATAACATCCTTAATAACTGTCCCAAAAGTATTAACATAACCATTCTAGGTGACTTCAATCTTAATTATCTCGGTTCTCTTTCATCTGGCATGGATACTTTCCTAACAGACCTAGTTCTCCAACTCATAACCCAAGTTCTCCAGGCACTTCACATTTGACCTGATTATTAAAAACATACCATACTCCATCTCCAACATAAACATTCTGCCACCATCACTAAGCAACCGCTGCCCAATTACCTTTACAGTTGTCAAACATACTATAAAACTACCACCAATATTAAAATCCTTCAGAAACCAGAGTAGCACAAATATAGACAAACCCAGAACCTTTCTTACTCTCCACAATGGAACCATATACTCTCCTTACATGACCTTAATACAGCAGCTGTAAGCCTAACCAACTTTCTACTCCAGCTGCAGGACAAATTCTTCCCACTTATCCACAGGTTTTATAAACCCACCAAAATTGAGTAGCTATCCACTGAACTCAAACATCTTTTAACTGTAAGGGATGAAGCATAGCAAAAATGGAAACAGACCCCAACAACTGACATTAGCGCTTCTTTTATAGTCATGTAACCTAGCCAAGAAGTCATCAGAAGGCACAAAAGAAATCTCCAAATAAAGAAGATATTCACAGGAGGATAGCCTCCTCATGATACCCTGTCTAAACTTTCTTCAAAAAATTCCTTAAAGAATTTAGCAATCTCCCATCAAAAAACTCCACACCTCCCACAGATCATGCATTGCCCACTCATCCACCATTCATCCCCCTCTTCTGCATCAGATGCATATGTCCCAAAGAAGTTTCTATTCTACTTGAAAATATTTCCACTAAGACCTCTACTGGAACTAACAACATAAATCCCTAGTTCATATATCATTGTAGAGAGCATCTATGAAGGCGATTAAATAAAGCCTACATGATAATTTTGACAGTGTGCACTTCGTGGCACAATGCACACATGGCTGCTAAAGGTTTTAGATTCAGTAAACTTCATGTAGCAGCTAGCACTCATGTGCAGACATGGAAACATTTGTGGGATCCAAATTGGATGCCAATAAAAGAAATGAACAGTGGAGTGATTCTGTAAAGTAATCGTGTAGATTCCATGCTCATGTTGGCCATGTATGCAAAAGTTTACTGAATACAAGAGTCAACCCGGAAACCAGAGCATGTAGTTGTCTAACAATGACATGTAACCCCACACACATTATGACATTCCCAGACATGTTGGATGCTGGAACATTATATTAACAATAGCTAGAAGTCCTTATTAAGTGCCATGATATAAATGCCACTTTGCACTCCCACCCTCACCCCCAAAAGAACAATGTAATCAACTTTAATTACCCCACTATTAACTGGGAAGCCTATATGACATCAAACGTACATGCAGAGAGATTCCTGGATTTTGTGAACACAAACTCCCTAGACCAGATAGTCAATACACCAACCAGGTGTGCAACCATACTAGATCTGGTACACGCTAATATGGGAGTGCTGCACACCGCCTACTGTAATGCCTTCCCTGGTAAGGTCAGACCACAAAATGGTCTCCTTTGAAGTAAGAATAAAACTTGGTCCCCAGCTAAACCTGGAATATTTAGGAACTATACTAAGGCTAACCTCCTAAGTGAGAACCTGGCAAAATTTCAAGCCCCTATAAACCCTGAGAACACTTCTGCCTATGCAGAACTGTTCAAAAAATCCCTATACAAGTATGTTAATAGCTGCATAGAGGCAGCTGTACCCACCAGGAAGAAGTACAGAAGTAACTAAAAAAAAGCCACCTTGGTGGAATCACAAAATCAATCGGCTGTATAACAGAAGGGAGAAAATCATGGCAAAAATTAGGAGGTGCAGCACCCAGCAGGATAAAAGCACTCTCATTAAACTAAACAAACAACTCACAGGACAAATAAAGTCTAACAAAACCAAATTTGAGTTAAGTTTGGCCCCCAAGGCCAAGGACAACCACAAAGCCTTCTTTAGCTATGTCCGCAACCTCAAAGGCAATGCACAATTGTGTGCAGAGCTCATTGTGAATAGAGCCACCTATAGTGAGCCAGAAGATATAGCAAACCTCCTGGCTGATAAATTCAACTCCAACTTTACTCCTGTCTCTCCCTCAACCTTCCCTCAGGAAATCTCATCAAATATAACTCCCCCTAGTCTCACTAGGGAACAGGTCCTTAATGTTCTCTCTAAGACCAAGAACACTGCATCAATGGGCCCAGACAATATCCCAGGATGCCTTCTAAATAGCATGATACATGACCTATCAGGGCCTCTGGAATTACTATTTAACTGTAGCCTCCAAACAGGCTTTGTGCCTCATGAATGGAGAAAGGCAACAGTCATCCCTCGGCACAAAGGAGGGCCATCTACAGACCCTGGAAACTACAGACCCATAAGTCTCACTAGTGTTATATGTAAAGCCATGGAAAGAATTATCATGGAGATGATCAATAGGGATATAGTAAACCTCCAGATACTGGACCCAACCCAGTTTGGCTTCATCAAGGGCAGATCATGCCTACTCAACTTGGTGAACTTCTTTGAGAAGGTCACCAAAGCAATGGATGAGGGTAAAATCATTTACAATCCCTACCTTGACCTGGCCAAGGCATTTGACACAATACCCCACTCGGGCATTGTTGACAAACTCAAGAGGTTAGGTACAAACCCATATGTTACCCGATGGATAGCCAACTGGCTCACAGAAAGGACCCAGGAAATTAGAATTGAGGAGTCCACCTCTATAACGAGGATAGTAACAAGTGGAGTTCCTCAGGGAACCATTCCTTGGACCACTCCTCTTTGGCCTTTACTTCTCAGAAGTCAAGGCCAATGTCAGTGGTCTCTGGCTGACTAAATTTGAAGATGATTGCAAATTAAGATCTATCATTGAATCTCAAGCTGACACAAATGTTCTCCAGAAGGGGCTGACACAATCAACTGGTGTCAGAGTCATGGACTAAAACTAAATGTCAAGAAATGCATAATAGTATCCTTTGGGAAGTCATCTATCCCTAGTAACTATCACATTGACAACACACCCCTTAGAGTTGACCCAGTAGTCAGGGACTCAGAAACACACATAGTAATCTAGCATTTGATCATCATGTATCTACAGTGGTGAGGAAATCATTCTATGTTGTGCAACGTATAAACAAAAGTATGGCATCTAAGTCCAAGGAAGTCATTGTTCCACTGTATTCAGCATTCATCAAACCTATCAGTGAGTACAGTGCCCCCTTTGGTATGTACCTAACTGGGCATATCCAACAACTGGAACATCCACAGAGGTTCCTCACTAAAAGAATACAAGGTGTAAGTAATATGTCCTACACAGACCACCTCAAGGCCCTATCCCTGTATTATGTCTCCTACAGGCATCTGAGGGGAGATCTATGCCTGGCATACAGGGCATTGCCAGACCCCACTTTGATGGACTTCCTGCATATCCACAAAACAAACAGTACCAGAATTACCCATTCTAAAGACGTAAACCTTGCCTGTGATATAAATAGGACCTGCTGGAGAGATAGGTATGTATCCCAGAGACTACCCCATCTATGAAACAGGCTCCCCATCCATGTGAAGCAGAGTTCCTCCCTAATCCAATTCAAGTGCAACTTGGACAATTGGATGGGAAACCGGAAATTCATCCCTAGTTTGGCACCTATGTCTTTGATGCAAACAGGTAACCTGTAAATGGTTCATCTCCCAGACCCATGCTTACACTTATCAAGGGTATCAGAACTTGCCAGAGATTTGGGATGCATGGTTAAGCTTAAAAATGCCTTTGTGGTCATTAACCTAGTAAACACCTATGAACTAATGTAGACAGCTAAAAGTGTAAACCCCATGAAGTAGAGACTCCCAAACCTGACTTCCTGTGTGCCCATATATATGCTTGAGTAACATCCTCCCTTGACTGGACCCCCCTTCAACTTCCCTGCCTACACAGTTACCAACCATGTAGTTCAGGGCTGTTAACATGGAGAAGATGCAAATGAGGTCAAAACTTATTAGAACTGCTGAATGCCAAAAACCTGTGAAAGTGTAGGGATGTTCACTTTATGTAGGCACTTCCACAGTGTTCATGTTGAATGCATGCAATAGTGAAGGATGACATCAGGGGGGGTGTCAGGCTACTTACAGAGGTATACATATAGGTCTGTGAAGTGTAAAAGTGCATGCAAGCACTGCACAATTCACATGTTTTGTGTCATCCTCTGTTGTTTGTTAAAATGCATCGTATCTATCTGCATTACATTAAAATTGATTTTTTTAATTTTTGTCCTTGTTTATGCGATGTGACACTTAGTGCAACCATGGGAAACTGAGGAATAAATGACAGGTTTCTCAACGCATGTCACATAACTATTCCTGTGGCAGCATGTGTATGTGTAGGGCTAGAATATAGAAGGTCCTGGGTGCTACTACAGGTTCTGCAACCTTCCCTTTACTTTTTGAGCTGCATGTTTGCTCGATATCACAGGCACAGAGAAAAGTAATAAGTTCTCTTATTTTATCATTGATGCGTGCAGCGTCGATGCATGCAATGGCGCATAGGTGTACATTGTGCACCAATAGCACTAACAGACATCATATATTCAATAAAATAGCAGATGTTTTTTATAGCTGCTAATTACAGCATAAGAAGGTGATTTCAGTACAGAGGAGCTATTCAACAAGCTCAAAAGCATCAATCTGGCCTACATTCTGTTTTTTCCTGCATACTTCCATCCCATGGGAGTAGACACTAGGAAATTCTAGGCCTGAAAAAATTGTCTCAATTGCTGCATTTGCAAGGTAAGCTCTGAACCTAGAAGGTATTCTGTAATAATATTATGGCATATCCTTGTGTATCTTAACTTTGTGCAGTAATGAAGTAAATAGCAATGGATTTGTCCAGAAAGTATCTTAACATGTGACAGCAGACACTTATTTTACTTATATGTGTCCATTACTAAGGTTTTCTTTCTTATTGCTCTCCTTTTTCACTGATCTTTTTGCATGATGGGCGGCATAGCGCAAATTGCATAAGCAGATAATGGTTGTGTTTATCGGGTTTGCACAAAGTGTGGCGGACCACCTATGAAGCAGACAGCCAAAAATAGTAACCAGATACATTCAATTTATGCACTTGGCCATTGTGAAAACCTGGCCTGGAGTACAGATGGTACTGGCTTCTAGTACAGAGTGTACAGTCTTTGTTTTACTGTTGTGACATTGCAGTTTACAGCAATTAAGTGCAACATAGATGACTGTTTCTTCAACATTCTTGTGGCAACAGATTTAAGTGTTGAACTGGCATACACATGGTCAGGGGTTCAAACACACTATTTGCCATATAGTATTATTTTTCCTGATGTTAGCAGTGTTGCTCCTGTTTGTGCACCACTTACCAGCATGCAAACAGGTGTAACTTGCATGCATGTACACTTTGTTAATCATTGAGCAAATCCGCTGCTCACTAAGCTATGAAACTGTATATATGATGCTTTCTTATTGGTGTTTGTTGTCCATTTCCTTTGTATGACATAAAACTATGTGTGTAAACTTTGTAAATTCAGGGCATATTCTTAGTATACATCATATATTCACAATACATGCATGTGTTGTCCCCCCAAAGCAATACATCCCTGGGGGCTCAGTATATTTTACACACATATATCAACCACACTACAAAGTATAATATATAATGTTGCATGCTCCCACTTGAACAGGGCCAGTCGGTGGTGCTGATAACCTTGCTCTTCTAAACTCAAACATCTAACTATGCTCAATAAGGGTACTTATGTTTTTAAAAGACATGAGCATAGCAAAACAGACAATGAAATAAAAGAGAAAGGATGTCTTTTTGTTCACACAAATTGTAATGAAAGTGCATCAGTGGAGAAGGTTATTAATAAATATTGGCCAATAATAACCATGAATGAGGAATTCAAGAAAATGTTTGGAGACAAACCACAGTTTATTAGAAGACGAAAAGAATTGCTTGAGATAAACCATGAAGTAAGTCAAAAGGGATGGATCGGAAGACTGAACATTTAAAGGTAATAATACTTGCAAGCAGCCCCAACATTATTAACAAAAAGGGTTCTTGAAGGCAAAAAAAAATGTATAAAAAAAAATATAAAAATTTTTGGTACTTTTTAATTGCAAGTGGTAAGTTTTTAGTTTGTGTTAATTGCCCAAGTTTTTTTTGCAAAGGGCAAAAGAAGAGGACACTGGCAAAAAGAATATATATAGCAAATTTTGATATAGAAAAAAAGGTAAAAAAAAACCTTCTCAAAGCACTCCTTAGTATGTGAAAGAATGGAGATAAAGTTTATAGTGCTAGAGCAGACAAATATCAACCCCAGAGGAGGGGACTGGGAGACATCATTAGAGTTTAAAGAACTGCTTTGGCAGATAAGAGCAAGCTAAATCACTACCTGCCTTAATGCTATTAGTATATTAGTATTGCTGCTAAGAATTAGAAGAAAGAAAAGCTATAGAGCAACAATAAAAAGTGGAATAAATAAAAGAATGAAAACAGCTAAACTCCCTTGTCACAAAAGAGCCATTTAGCAGGACAAGTCTGCTAAGAAGGAGATGAACATAGATGTAATATAATATTACAATCAATTAAAATATGTAATGTTATTTACTTATCACTAGGGACATGAGATAGGGTAGGGGTTATACCAGTTTTAACAATACAAGATTTTTAGTATAGCAGTTTTTAGAATTTGGAGAGGTATATAATCATGGGACACAACACTTGGTATTGGTAGGAAGATTTGTCAAAACTTAAAAACCAAAGAAATAAATATAGGGTATACTATATTTATGACATGTGTGTGAACGTACAGAACGGGGTATTATAAAGATTTTAGTTTTTAGTATGACATAGTTATGAATTATTGAAGAATGTCAATATGTCAATCAACAACCTATGTAGCTACTAGTAGATTCAATAGGTTTGGAAAATTTCCTATTTTAGGTTCTGTACTCACATTGTTTATACACGGTTTTAACATTCAGTTTTTAAATATGTATTTTTAGATGTTAATAATGGTTTAAGCATTTTATGACAAACTATGGTTGTGCATCTAATAGTAGAGTGGAACAAGGGATGGTTTATTATAAAATTGTAATAAAATTAATACCATCAACTTGTGACAATGTTAAAAGGGATTCTGTCTTTTTAAATACAATGCAATAAGTGATTAATTGTGAATTAATTAAATAATTAAGGGTAGCAGGAGTAGTATAAATGAACCTACCAAACAATGCATTAAATGTCTTGAGAAAGGGGGAGGGAGGCCCGGTGAAAAGCTTGATGATATACTCTGGATGTGTTCTATGTGTTTTTTAATGCTGTGCTGGTGAAGCTGACAAATAAATTATTCCCGTTTTGCACTTTGGTTCGTTATCCTGGTATCCTGATTTTTTCGAATTACCAGTTGGTGTTGTTTCAACAAGGAGTTTTTTTTGTACTTATGTTTTTACACATCTAGGCTTCTACACACCCAGGACACACTCTACAGTTAGGCTACTAGCCTCATATGAACCTATAAATTAATGTGCCTATGTAGGCCTCTCAACCCGTTCTCCTGCACATGGCCTGTTGATGTCATCTACCATAAGTTAACTTGCAGCCATGGAAAAGTCAAACTTGTGCTGTGGTGTTTGCATAACTTACTGAGTTTTGTAGTCTGTAAACTTAGATAGGTAGGGGTTCTGTTCTTAATGCAGTCAACTGTGTATGTGTGTGTCCAGCCCAAACAGCAACTGTGTATCCTGCAGTTATCACCCCAAGCACATAAATTGACAGTATTTTGATACTTGCACCTCTCCAGTGGCATGGCTTGCTAGTCTTTTCATACTTGCACAAACCTGCACATCCATTTTATGCATCCCTCCCAACCTCTTGTCTCTCACATGGCCGGCTGATGTCATCCACTATAAGTTGACCTGCAAACATGTAAATGTCAGACTTGTGCTGTGGCACTTGTATATAATGCTATGTTCTGTATGCTGTATACTTATGTAGGTCAGGGTTCTGTTCTCAAAGCAGTCCACTGTGTGTGTGTCTGAGATGTTACTTGACATTACAGAGATCCTTTTACACCAGCATGTGGGGTACTGTTGTCACCATATGTTTAACCATTACATGCTCAACAGACAATGAAGATGTAACCAGCTATATCAGATTATTGCATATACAACCATCACATGAAGGCAGAATCAGACACTGGCCTGGAGACCATGCAGACATCACCTTAGGTTTATAGGAGGTTACTAGGCTATTGGGCCTAGGGCCTTTATAAGCCTATCCATGTTATACTATTTTTCCCTTATTGACCAACTTGCATGGTCTATATTTGCAGTGCAAGTGTATAATCATCACTGACTGCCCTTATCCAAGAGGGATGTGGGTGATACACCCCGGAGTAAATTTGTTCTCCTATTCAGTTTGCTATGTTATGCTTAAATAGGGTCACTGAGGAGCTCTGTTTTATCTAAATTGGGATTTTTTTTCAGAGGAGTGGCAATCTCTGGGAGACATACCTGTCACTCCAGCATGTCCTGTTAATGTTGCAGGCTAGGTTAAGATCCCTAGAGTGAGTGAATCTTGTCCCATGTGACTTGTGAATGTGCTTTCTTTTAGGCCAGAGTCTGAGACTGCTCTGTAGGCCAGGCACAAGTTGCGTCTCAGCAGCCTGTAAGATACAGAGTACAGTGACAGGTCTGTCCATGCAGGTCATGTGTTGCAGGTCCTGAATAGTCTTAGTTAGAAACCTCTGAGGTATCTTTAGTTGGCGTCTAATGAGGTACATGCACAAGATAGCATTGTACTCTATTTGTGATCTGATGAGTGATGGGTACAGAGGAGTTATAACATCCTTAGCTCTGGATGTGATGCCCTTACTTATAAGATGTGAAACGTAGAAGGCCCTCCTTACCACTCTGGAAATATGATGATCAAAGTTAAGGGTGCTTTCAACCTGTGTTCTCAAATCTCTTGCTACATGGTTTCAGGTAAGGGGATATTGTTAATATTGTAATGTTCAGGGGCTTCCCCTTGGGCACAAGGGATGATAATGCATTATTTAGCATTTATTTTGAGTCTGTGGCTTTGGGACCAATCTTTTGTCTGTGTAATCCCTTTTTGCAGTATGTCATCATCATTGGGAGACTCAATGATTGTACTCAGTTTGCAGTCATCAGCGAACATGGTAACCCACAGCCCATCTGTTTTCCCCTAGACATCTGAGAAATAAATTCCAAACTGTAGGGAGCCCAGCATAAATCCTTGTGGTACACCAGTGGTAAGTGGTCAGCTGCTAGAGGTGGAATCCCCAAATTTGACTGTATGTGTTCTATTGGTGATCAGTTTGGTTATAAACCTAGTGGCATATGGGTTAATTCCCAACTGTGTGAGTTTATCAATGATGCCTGAGTGGGAGATTCTGTCAAAAGCCTTGGCTAAGTCAAGGTAGGCTGTATGTAGTGTTTTCATCCAGGCTTTGGTGGCACTCTAAAAGTCATCCACCAGGTTTTAATAAGCATGATCTTCCACTAAAAAGGCCAAATTGTGTCGGGACAACAGTTCAGAGGTCACTTATGTCTTTGTTGAAAAGGTCCATAATTATTCTCTCCAGGGTCTGGCCGATATGGCTGGTGAGGATGAGGGGCCTATAGTTCTCAGGGTCAGTTGATGGACTCGTTTTGTGCAAGGGAATTACTGTTACTGTGTCCCACTCTGCCGGGGCAGAGCCAGTACTTACACTGTGGTTGAAGACAGTGGCAACCAGTTCCACTAGTTCCTGATTCAGACCATTTATTAGGCTGCCTGTGATGTTATCCAGTCCCATAGAGGCTGTTTTTCTGCCCATGGAGACTGTAGTTATGAACTGCTCTTTGCAGATACTAGATGAAGAACTGGTGATAGTTATGCTTTGGGGTATGTCTGGTACAAAAAGAGGGGTGAGGTTTGCCCTCAAACTGTCTGGTAGCAGGTTTGTGATGTCCTCAGGGTCAGTATGAATGGTACCATCCACTACTAGTTTAGCACAAAGTTGGCCCTTCACTTTTAGATTTCTGATGTAGCTAAAAATACCTCCTGATTATCTTTAGCTATGGATGCTAGTTTATATTCATACATGGATTTAGAGGACTTTACAAAATAGCTAATTTCCATCTTAAAGCTATGGAGGGTGGTCTTCCTCTGCTGAGTCAGTTCCCTCTGGTTCTTAGACATTGCTTTCTTTCACCTGTTGCATGACCTATGTATGCTTGACTTGTTTTCTCTAAGGACCTTGTTTTGATCCGTTCACATTCAGCAGACTCTGTACATTTGTAGAGGTGTTTATATAGGCCATTTGTGTACACCACTGTATAACACTCATTGTTGATGGTGGTAGCAGGGGGTCTGCAACTATTTATGGCATTAGTTAGGAGGCTAACGTTTGCTTTCAATAAATATTTAATCCTTTCTGCTATTGAGGGGGTGTCAGGTATGATTGTGAATGTGAACAAGACTGAATTGTGATCTGACCTGACCAGGGGGGCCAACACACATGGGTTAGTGCAGAGAACCACTATGTTGGTGAGTACTAAATCTAGAATATTCTAGCCCCTTGTGGGGATGAAGACTATCTGTTACACAGCATGTGTATTATCAAAGTCCAGGAACCTTGGGATGAGTGTGTTTGTGCACATATATGACTCTATATTGATGGAAGAATAGTCGAAATCACATGTGACCAATGTGCTGTATAGTGAGTGACTCAAGTAGGTCCATGTAGGCAGTGTGGTACTCATGGTTCATGGTTGGAGACCTGAAGCTAACAATGATATGGAAGGGGGTTTTCATACAGTTAGTTGGACTTGGAGTAGTGCTACTGAATCATACTCTTTGACCAGTCTTGTGATGTATTGTCTTTAATTAAGATGTATACACCTCCGCCTTTGGTCCTTTCAGGCTCGTTTTTATGTCTGAATGTGTGGAAGGAATTGCAGCCTTGAATGGTCAGGGGGCTCTCTGTGGCCTTGAACCATGTCTGTGTGACCACATGGGCATCTTCCAAGGTAAGGAATTCTTCCAGTGAGTGCAGTTTCTGATTTACACTCCTTGCATTAACTAGCATAACCTTCATTTTGTCTCTAGTGGATTATTTTATGTTGGGACTTAGTTGTTCAGACATTGCCTAAAAGGCCATTATGGGGAGGCAAGCAACTTCATATAGAACAGTGAGATATGTCTTCAGTCATTCACTGCAATATGGACTATGACAGAGTCATAACTGTACTTTTTGTTGAGATACGAGTGCATGTGTGATCTGAAGGACCATGGCACCTGAAAAGCAGCTGAATGTTGCATTCTCCTTGTCCAGTCTGATGAGGGGTGTGATGATATGAGGTAGTGCCATCTGTGCTAGGGAGAGTAGGGCATTGCATATGTAACATATGCTAGTATAGCTAACTGGATTTTGGTAAAGGATTTTATGTCATTTGACTATCACACTGATTTGTACAGATGCTCATGTTAAAAATGTATTTGTAAGGTTGCTTGTGTTAGAAATGCATCAACAGTTGGTCCTGCTGGAATGAAAAGAGATATACATGTATGTCAGACACTATTATTGTAACTGATTAAATGTATATGTTTTAACAGAGAATTCTGAAAGGGAAGAGGTTAATCCCAGTCCAGATAAATTTGAAAAGTAGGTTGAAAATTAAATGGGTTCATGTATGCAATAAAGAGTTTATCTTCTAGGTCTGATTGCAGCCAGAGACAAAAAAGTCTGGGGAAACCAGGACTAGGAGTCTTACTGTATTGTTCACAGGGTGAACTATTTGCTCCCCTTGAAGGGTGGAAGTTTTTGAATTTCTTTTATAGCTTTCAGATGCTGCAACAGATCTTAGCAAAGCTCTGTGTGTGTATTGTGCCAGATTCAGGTGACTAGCTATGATTTCATTCTATAACCAGAACTGAAATGATTCATTAGATATTAGTGAGAGATATGACAGAACTCTAGCAGCAGTACTTTGTTTTTCTGAAACTGACAGGAAAGATCTCTCATAGATATCTCACACAACCTCACCTCATCTTGCCTTGCTGTAGTAAACAACTACACACCTCATCTTGCTTTGCTGTAGTAAGCAACTCAACACTCATCATCTTGCATTGCTGTAGTAAGTAAGTTAACTAGAAAACAGTAATTCTTTAGCCAGTAAGGAAATGTAAAAAGATTAGTTCTGCATTTGTGTGAATCTAACCAACTGTGTTATTTTTTATATCTCCTGTAATTGAAACTCTGCTGTTTATTATAACTAGATATTCAGCATTCTCATGTTTTCTATTTTATTATTTATTATTAAATATTTATTTTCTATACCTTTCAGTGTAGCTGGTCTTTTAGAAAATACATTTAACATCTTAAGAGTACTTGTGCTTGACACTGTGGTCACTCCTGAAAGCCTTGCTGCCTTGGTCAAACTCCACCATTTGTATAAGTATTAATTTTACTCAATATAATTGGGTACCCTTGTAAGAACCTTAGAGTAGCTGACTGGTGGCAATGTAATTAACCTATAGTCTAGACAGATGGGGCACAGCTTGTAAATCTGTGCCAGCCTTTCATAGGTGTGTGTGTGTGTGTGTGTGTGTGTGTGTGTGTGTGTGTGTGTGTGTGTGTGTGTGTGTGTGCCTGTCAGCTACTTGAATCAGGGACACAGAGCTCCAAAGTGGTCAGTGTGAGTCCTGTTTGGGGCCTGGAGAGAGACAGACAGTTCAGCCCAAGGACTGGAGTGTACTCCCTGTGTGCTGTTAAGGGACATTGTGCTTGGTGCAGACAGCTGCATCTGAAAATACTGTGTGTATCCATTTTTGATCCTAGTGGACATCCCTCACCAGTGTCATTGGTGAGGATTGAGGCTCCTTGATTACTGGCCCGGAGTAGGGACTATCACATATTGGTGGCAGGTAGATAGGATATTAATTGAACTTCAGTAGCCCATGAGCAGTTATCACTGAAGGTGTGTGTACTCTCAGCAGCCACAAGGTAAACATACAGAGTTTCATTTTCACATCTGTTTTATTTATTTATTTATTGTTTAGTTTAGCCAGGGAAAGCAGGAAAAGATGTCAGCAGAGGATTATGGCAAACTGACAAAGAACCACTTGGACAAGGTGTGCGAAGCCAAAGGACTGGTGCATGTCAACCTGACTAAAGAGGAAATTATTTTAGCCTTAATTGCAGCTGCAGCATGGACGAGGAAGACAACCGGTCTGGTGACGGGGATATGCAGCCCTCATAAACAGAACACTTCACCTTTTCCTCAGAGGACTTAAAAACCCATCAAGAGTTAAAGACACTTGAAATGGGGTCCAAATGTTTGGAATTAGAACCAGTAGAGAGACTGAGGCATTTAAAGGCTGAAGAAAATGAGAGATTGCGGCAGGCAAAACATATGGAATTAGAATCAGAGAGATTGCAACATTTGGAGGCTGAAGAAAATAAGAAACAGTGCGACATGAGAGGGAGATGTTAACTCTTCGTCAGGGTCATGGAAGTAATTGGGAAGGGAATAACTGAACCCCAGTAGCAATAAAATTTAGTGTATTTCTTTCACAGTATACAGAGAGTGACAATTTTGATAGTTTTATTTGTGTATTTGAAATAGTATATAAACAGTATAATGTTGACCAAGGGCTCAGGGTACAGTTTCTGACCCCCTTACTCCCCATTAAAGCTGTAACTGCTGTTTCTAAATTGTCCAATATTGATTGTTTAAATTATGCTAAAGTTAAATAATGTTTATTGGAATGTTTTAAGTTCACACCTGAAGCTTAATCAAAAATGTTTTGTGAGCATAGACATAAGGCAGATGAAAGTGTATGTAATTATATTGCTGAGTTTAGCACTTATTTTCATTGGTGGGTGAGTGGGTGAAAGGTCACCACTTTTGGTGAGGGAACAAACCCTTAGCATTTTGCCTGAGAACATGAGAATCTGGTTGGCAGACCTGGAGTGTAACTCTGCAGATAAGCTGGGGAGAAAATAGAATGTCTATTTAGCAAGCAGGTCTTCACTGCATAAGAAGGGGATACCCAGTGCTGCACATGGATATAAGGGAAACCATGGTGGGCAGCCTAAACCACCACAACAGACTCCACCAGTAACAGGGGAAGCCACTAGTTCAGGTATACGGCCAGGATCAAGGGTTAGATGTTTTAAATGCAACCAGAGGGGCCATGTATCATACAAAAGTCCACATACATAAGGTGGGGAACAAAAGCTGAGGGAGCTAGCAACTGAGAATAACAGCATGCCAGTCTGGAGACAACAGGGGTACCAAACTATCACCAGAGTTTGTATGCTATCTTAGTGGATGGAAGGCAGGCCATTGCTAAGAGAGACACAGCCTCTGACATAACCATTGTGAAGCTTGCAGCGGGTAAAGAGGAGCAGTACATACTTGGGCAGTCCACTCCAGTCAGAGCTTTAAGAGGGACCCCATTCCAAATACCTTTGGCCAGGATTTACCTTGACTGGAAAGGTGGAAAAAAAAGCAAGCAGGTAGGTGTGTTTGAAGATATCCCTGTAGATGTCTTAATAGGGAATGATTTTGATAATGCAGAGCCTTGTGTGCATGCAGTTACAGACAGTCAGGACTGGAGACAGGCATGTGGGTCTGGTAGCCTAAGAGAGACCCAGACAGACCACACACCTGAAGCTGGGACTGGTGATGTGGCTATTTCAAGGAGGGAGCTAACCTGTAGCAGTGGCCTGAAAGTATGCCACAGTTTCTGATAAGTACTTATGTTCCCATGGAAAGGGTGACTGCAAGAACAGAGGTTAGTGGTACTACCCAGGCTGACAGTGAGACACCGCTGTCAGAAGATACCAGGCTTCCTGTGGAAAGGGAGCTGGGAAGGGTCACAAAGGTAATGTTGAGACAGGCTCAGCTTTCAGACCCTACCTTGCAAGGCTTGAAGGAAGTAGATAAGGAGACACCTGATTCTCAAGGAAAAGGGGAGTCTGTATATTGAAACAAAGTTACTACATAGAAAGTGGACCCCAGAGAGAGGACAAGAGGGTGAGATAATACAGCAGTTGGTAGTGCCCAGAGCCTACTGTCTGGCATTTCCAGCCATAGCCCATGAAATTCTTTTTGCAGGTCATATGGGCATAAAGCATAACAAGAGACATATTATGCAGAACTTTTATTGGCTTTGGATTGCAAGGGATGTAACAGAGTACTGCAGGACTTGTGAGCAATGCCAAAGGGTAGGGAAGGCAGGAGGTAAGGTCAAACTCCTTTGATGCCTTTGCCTATGATTGAAGAGCCATTTTAGAAGGTAGTTATGGATGTTGTGGGGTCTCGGAGTACCCCAAGTTCACAGGGAAGAAGTATACCATAGTGGTAGTAGATTGTGCTACTAGTTACCCTGAGGCAGTGGCTTTGTCCTCCATTGAGGCAAAGAAGGTGGTAAATGCTTTGTTAGAGATTGTCAGCAGGGTATGTTTCCCAAGAGAAATATTGACAGACAGAGGTGCCAATTTCATGTCAGACCTGCTGGTTTGTCTGTGGAAGCACTGTGGGGTGAAGCACCTAAAGACCACCTCCTACCATCCCAGAGTAATTGCCTTGTGAAGAGGTTAAACTCTACACTAAAGATGATGCTATGGGCATTTTCAGGCCAGTTTAAGAGACAGTGGGACAAATATTTGCCCCATCTGCTATTTGCATAGAAACAGGTACCCCAAGAATCCACAGGTTTGTCACCCTTTGAGTTGCTGTATGTGTATAGGATGAGGAGGCCTGTAGATTTGATTTGTGATGACAGGGAGGGTGAGTGTGAATCCCACAAGTAGTCTGTTGTGGCATATCTCCCATACCTCAGGACAAGGCTAAGGGAGCTCATGGGCTTGGCCCAGAAGAACCTGGCAGGAACCCAACAGCAGAAAAAGGTCTGGTATGACAGGAATGCTGGAGCCTGATAGTATGCCGTGGGACAACAGGTTATGGTGCACATTTCTGTCAGACACAATAAGCTTCAGGCAGCATGGGAGGGACCCTTCAAAGTGGAAAGAAGGTCAGAGATATTAATTACATGGTAAACCTGCTAGGCAGGAGGAAAAGGTAGGGTTGACCATTAAGCCCAGTAAATGTCAGGTGGGTTTGGCAGACACCTGTTTTCTGGGCCATAGAGTGGGGCATGGTAATATCAGGCCAGAACCTGCCAAAGTGGAAGCTATTCAGGCTTAGCCTGCCCCTGTAACCAAAAAGTAGGTGAAGGCATTCTTGTGGACAGCGGGGTAGTATAGATAGCTTGTTCCCAATTACAGTACAATAGCTGCTCCCCTCACAGCTCACAGACCTGACAAGGAAAAACAGGCCAAATAAGGTAGTGTGGACCCCAGCCTGTGAGCAGGCATTCCAAAAGCTTAAATGGGCTTTGGAAGGACCCCCCCCCCCGTTTTAGCCAGTCCAGATTACAGCAAAGAATTTGTTGTGCAGGTGGATGCTTCAAACCATGGGGTGGGGACTTATACTCAGCCAGGCTTCCTTAGAGGGAGAAGAGCACTCAGTTTTATATCTCAGCCATAGACTACAACCTAGGGAGGAATGTTATGCAGCTGTACAAAAGAATGTCTAGCAATAGTATGGGCACTGCAGAAACGTCAGCCCTGTCTGTATGGAAGGAAATTCACTGTGGTTACAGACCATGCTCCCTTAAAATAGCTCCATCATGCCAGCCAGCAAAATGCCAAGTTATTAAGGTGGGGCCTAGGCTTGCAGGCATACAACATGACAGTGCAGCACTGTTATGGTGCCAGCAATGTCAATGCAGATGGGTTCTCAAGACAAGGTATAGGTTAATGTGTTCCCAGATGGGCCCATTTCTCTCTAACAACATTTTTCAGGGTCACTTGAAAAACTAGCTTGAGTCTTCAAATGTGGGGGTTGTGATGTGATGATATGAGGTACTCCCATCTGTGCCAAGGCGAGTAGGGCGTGCATGTATAACATATGCCAGCATAGCTAGCTGGAGTTTTGTAAAGAATTTTATGTCATTTGACTGTCACACTGATTTGTACAGATGCTTGTGTTACAAATGTATTTGTAAAGTTGCTTGTGATAAATAGACATCAACAGTGGGCTCTTGTTGGACAGAAAAGAGATATACATGTATGTCAGTATTATTATAGTTGATTAAATGTATATGTTTTAACAGAGAATTCTGGAAGGGAAGAAGTTATTTTCAGTCCAGCTAATTTTGAAAAATAGGTTGAAAATTAAATGGGTTCATTTAGGCCATAAAGATTTTATCTTACAGGTCTGATTGCAGCCAGAGACAAAACATCTGGGAAAACCAGGGCTAGGAATCTTACTGTATTGTCCTTAGGGGTGAATTAATTGCTAACCTGGAAGGGTGGGCATTTTTTAAATTGTTTTATAGCTTTCAGATGCTGAATAACATGTTAGCAAAGGTCTGGGTGTGTATTGTACCAGAGTCAGCTGACCAGATGTGATGTCATTCTATAACCAGCACTGAAATGATTCTTTAGATATTAGTGAGAGATATGAAGGAACTCTAGCAGTGGCACTTTGTTTTTCTGAACCTGACAGTAAATATCTCTCACAGATAACTCACACAAACTCACTTCATCTTGTCTTGCTGTAGTAAACAACCACACACCTCATCTTGCCTTGCTGTAGTAAGCAACTCAACACTCATCATATTGCCTTGCTGTAGTAAGTAACTTAACTAGGGAACAGTAATTCTTTAGTCAGTCAGGAAAATATAGTGACATTAGTTAAGTGTTGTTTTTCTGCATCTGTGTGAATCTATCCAACTGTGTTATTTTTTAAATCTCCTGTAATTGGTGTTTATTGTAACTAGATATTCAGTATTCTCATGTTTTCTATTTTATTATTTATTATTAAATATTGCTGTACCTTTCATTGTGGCTGGTCCTTTAGAAAATACGTTTAACATCTTAAGAGTATTTATGCTTATTTTAGTAACACTGTGGCCACTCCTGAAAGCCTTGCTGCATTGGTCAAGCTCTATCATTTGTATTAGCATTAATTTTATCAGTGTAATTGGTACTCTTGTAAGAGCCTTAGAGCAGCTGACTGGTGGCAGTGTAATTATCCTATACTCTGGGCAGAGGGGGTACAGCTGGTAAATCTGTGCCAACCATTCCCAGGTGTGTGTGTGTGTGTGTGTGTGTGTGTGTGTGTGTGTGTGTGTGTGTGTGTGTGTGTGTGTGCATGCGTGCATGTGAAAATCAAATATCTAAGTGTGTCTGTCAGCTACTTAGAACAGGAACACAGAGCTCCAAAGTGGTCAGTATGGAGTCTTGGTTTGGACCTGGAAAGAGACAGAGAGTCCAGCCCCAGGTCTTGAGTGTGCTCCCTGTGTGCTCTTAATGGAAATTGTGCGTGGTGCAGAGAGCTGCATCTGAAAATACTGTGCGTATCCATTTTTGTTCCTAGTGGCCATCCTTCACTGGTGTCAGTGGTGAAGTCCGAGGCTCCTTGATCACTAGCCCAGAGTAGGGACCATCACAAGGAGGACATCTGTGTTTCTCACTATAGATTCACTTATTAGCAAGATATTTGGTTTGAAGTGTTTTGCCTGACAGACTATTGGCTGAGACACTGTTGGGTGTGTTATTATGTGCAGTTGATTATGTTCGGTCTGCATTGTGTGCAGTAGGTTTTTGCTTGGGAGGTCCTCGACCTTTAGTTAGGTTTCTAGTGAGTACTTTTGTGTATGTGAATTTATGTGTTGTGAGCTTATTATGTGCAAAATGTGAATTTTGTGTGCTGACATGTTTGATATCTGGTTTGTCGTTATATGAGAGTATTGATTCCAAATTCATAGTATAGATACAGCTCTCACATGTTGCATTAGTTTGTTTTAGCAGTAACTGATTATCAGTATACATGAGGCAATTGCTCTGTTGCCTCAGGATGCCCTTGTAAATCAGGCTGTCTGGAGAAATGGTGGGAAACTGTCCATCTATTATGGAAGGTATATACTGTAGTAACTAGTGGGAGTGGGCTACATGGACCAGGTTTTGGTGTAAGAACTAACAAAATGTGTCTATTCTATGGAAGGCTAGGGTTATAAAAATGTGTTATTGTTTCACAATGCACTGTTGAGTTGCTCACAGGGCAGCAGTGCAAGCTCTTAGCAGCTAAGGTAAACTGAGTGCAAACCCACAAATATACAACTCTGGAATACAAGCAAAGTTAAACTATTTTAAAAAATAAACAAAGGGAAAGGCCAAAACTGAGCCTTATTCCATCAATACCCAACTCAGATGGGTTCTTGGCTGCACAGTTCTGCCACAAGGGTGTAAGAGGGCCTTCTTAAAGTAAGAGGGATGGTTTTAGTGTTCCAGTGATACCAGTCTAGATTCAGCAAACCTGAATTGACCCTATGCTATAAAATGCAGAAGTACTAGAAATCAAAAGTGCAGAAAATCACAATCACAACAGAAGAACAAACAGTTTAAATAAAGCAGTAATTCAGTACAATACTCCAACAAGAGTGTAGACAACAAACCTTCCTAGTGTGAAATAATTGGTCTGGAATTCAAGTGCTTAAACCATAACAAAGACACTTAGAACAACAGCCACAATAAGCATTCAACCAGCAATTCCCAGCTCAGAAGGGCACAGGCTACCATCTCCTACCACAAGAGTGTAGACTACAAACATTTTTAATGTAAAACAACTGGCCTGAATCCCAAGTTCTTAAACCAAAAGATGATTGAATTTAATAATTTGCTTAGTTTCTGGTGTCATTCTAAGGGGTGCAATACTTCTAAGCATGGAAGGAGATGGTTAACAGACCACACTGCTTTGCCAGGGATGGTCTGCACCTCTCCCTTCTAGGCTTTCGAATATTAGCTAAAACATTGTCTTCCCCCAGTGCCAAACTGAAAGTACTTCCAACATAGCAAATCAAAACCAAGAAAATCTAAAGGTGTTACTTCTCAATGGTAGGAGTCTAAACAAAAAACTCCACTCTCTAGAATCTCTCTTTACCCTAGACAATGCTGACGTGTGTGTGGTCACTAAGACATGGTTTAAAGCTGCAGAGAGCACACCAACAGTGCATGGTTATAATGCCTTCAATAGATTTAGGCCAGCTACTTCACAGGCAGGGACTAAAGGTGGAGGTGTATCTCTTTACATCAAAAACAAATATACTTCAAAGTTGATCAAACAGGACAATGCACTTGAGCTGCTCCATGTTCAAATTGCCACAGGTAAAATCCAATATCACTTCCTTGCAAGCTATAGGTCCCTCTCTATGACCCAGGAAACCCACATCATGTATTTAAAGAAACACTAACCATCCAACTCAATACCATATTCATGGGTGACTTTAATTACCCCGCTATTAACTGGGAATTCTATACAACACCAAATGTACATACACAGAGATTCCTGGATATTGTAAACACAAACTCCCTGGAACAGATAGTCAATACAGAAAACAGGGGTGCAACCATACTGGATCTGATCCTCACTAATACAGCAAACAGGGGTACAACCATACTGGATCTGATCCTCACTAATATGGGAAACTGCTGCACACCCCCTACTGTAATGCCTTCCCTGGTAAGATCTGACCACAAAATGGTCTCCTTTGAAGTAAAAATAAAACCTGGACCCCCAACTAAACCTGGAATATTCAGAAACTATTCTAAGGCTAACCTCCTGCTATTAAGAGAGAACCTGGCAAAATTTCAAGCCCCAATAAACCCTGAGAACTCTTCTGCCTATGCAGAACTGTTCAGAGAAACCCTGTACAAACATGTTAATAGCTGCATAGAAGCAGCTGTACCCACCAGGAAAAAGTACAGAACTAACTCAAAAAACAAGCTATCACTAGGGAATGGGTCCTTAATGCTCTCTCTAAGACCAGGAACACTGCATCACTGGGCCCAGACAATATCCCAGGATACCTTCTAAATAGCATGAAACATGACCTATCAGAGGCTCTGGAATTACTGTTTAACTGTAGCCTTCAAACAGGCTCCATGCCTCATGAATTGAGAAAGGCAACATTCATCCCTCTGCACAAAGGTGAGCCTTCTACAGACCAAGGAAACTACAGACCCATAAGTCTCACTAGTTTTATATGTAAGGCCATGGAAAGAATTATCACAGAGATGATCAATAGCAATATCATAAACCTCCAGACAATGGACCCAATCCAGTTTGGTTTCATCAAGGGCAGATCATGCCTGCACAACCTGGTGGACTTCTTTGACAAGGTCATCAAAGCAATGGATAAGGGCAAAATAATTCACACTGCCTACCTTGACCTGGCCAAGGCATTTGACACAATACTCCACTCAGGCATTGTTGACAAACTCAAGAAGTTAGGTACAAACTCATATGTCACCCGGTGGATAGCCAACTGGCTCACAGACAGGACCCAGGAAGTTAGAATTGGGTTGTCCAGCTCTAAAAAGAGGCCTGTAACAAGTGGAGTCCCGCAAGGATCAGTCCTTAGACCGCTCCTTTTTGGCATTTACTTCTCAGAAGTCAAGGCCAATGTCAGTGGTCTCTAGCTGACTAAATTTGCAGATGATTGCAAATTAAGAGCTGTCATTAAATCTCACACTGACAGAAATGTTCTCCAGGAGTGGCTGACACAGACAGACAACTGGTGTCAGAGCCACAGACTAAAACTAAATGCCAAGAAATGCATAATAGTATCCTTTGGGAAGTCATCCATCCCTGGTAATTATCATATTGACAACACAGCCCTTAGAGTTGACCCAGTAGTCAGGGACTTAGGGACACACATAGATAGTAAGCTAGCCTTTGATCATCACGTGTCTACAGTGATGCAGAAATCATTCTATGTTGCGCAACTTATAAACAAAGGTATGGCATCTAAGTCCAAGGAAGTCATTCTTCCACTGTATTTGGCATTAATCAGACCTATCATTGAGTACAGTGCCCCCTTTGGTATGTACCTAACCAGGCATATCCAACAATTGGAATGTCCACAGAGGTTCCTCACTAAAAGAATACAGGGGGTAAGTAATCTGTCCTATGCAGACCACCTCAAGGCCTTATCCCTGTATTTTGTCTCCTACAGGCTTTTGAGGGGAGATCTATGCCTGGCATACAGGGCATTGTCAGACTCCACTCCAATGGACCTCCTGTATATCCACAAAACAAACAGCACCAGAATTACCCGGACTAAAGACTTAAACCTTGCCTGTGATATAAATAGGACCTGCTGGAGAAATAGATATGTAACCTAGAGACTACCCTGTCTATTGAACAGGCTCCCCATCCATGTGAAGCAGAGTTCCTCCCTAACACAATCCAAGTGCAACTTGGACAATTGGATGGAAAACCGTAAATTCATCCCTGCTTTGGCACCTATGCCTCTAATGGACACAGGTGACCTGTAAATGGTTCATCTTCCAGGTCCATGCTTACACTTATCAAGGGTATCAGAACTTGTCAGAGATTTGGGATGCATGGCTAGGTTTAAAAAGGCCCTTGTAGTCATTAGCCTAGTAAACACCTATGAACACCTATGAACCTTTAAACCTATAATAGGCTTAGAATAACTGCTACAATTTAATGTGATATCAGACAGATGACAGTGACATGTCTTTTAATCCACCCACATACATCATGTCATGATTAGTATGCCCTGTGCTATCTTGATGAGAAAACCCTGTGTTTTGTCCAGCTGCTGCATGTGTCTGGTGAGGTTCCTGCAAAAGGGAGCATTATACTGTATTACTGTTCTGATAAGTTTGACTACAGTGCTGTCATACAATCCTGAGATGTGAATGTGATGGCGTGTCTTATGATATACACCATACATTTGTACTGGAAAACATTAAAGAGAAAGGTTATAAAGTAATGACACACATTGCAGTTCCTGAGCTTCACAACCCTTACAAGAGGATACACTAGAAAGTGCTGACATCATGATGCTATCCACTGTATCATTTGGCAAAGCAAATGTAACTGACAGGTACAATTATCAGTTCAAAAATATAAATGCAGATATACTAGGCACTAATGTAACTATGCACCCTGTGCATCAGACACAAAGCTTTTGTATCCCTGAATCCAAAAGAGAGAAAACAGGGATGTGGCACAGTTATCATCACTTGCACAGGGGGGGGGGGGGCAAGAGGTCTTGGTTGACACAATAGGTCAGTGAGTGTGTGTGAGGGAGAAAGGGAAGTAGACAGGCTGTGTGTATGTCTGTAGGGGTCCTACATGTGAAGGTGATGTGTGAGAGTCTGCATGAACACAGCCAAGGTCAGTGCTAGCTCTACATCTTGGTATGTTGACAGGTGTGAGCCGTGCAAGGTAGAGATGGCAGTTCATCATTGTCATCCCCGACCATGAGAAATGGCTCTGCCAGGAGTTGCAGTGGCACCTGCATGCCCATGGTCAGATGGAGTGCTGCTACCTGAGCCTGACCATTGTCTGCTGAACATCCTCCCTTCATGGGAACTTCCAGGACCATGACCCCATGGCCTTCCATGTCTGGGTGTGGACAGCACACCCAATGATGGACCAGCAGAAGTACTGCCATTACAAGAGAGTAATCAGGAAGAGCCACATTGGCTATTAGCACATGTTGTAGATGACCTACACCCACAAGGATGCCATTCCCCTCCCAGCAGATGTTCCATCACAGGCACTGCTTGTTCCATGATGGATACCCCTTGGTCCATTACAGACACCCCTCATTCCAACATGTCATTCATCCAATCCAGGAAATCAGCAACATGGTGGAAGCAGTCACACATGTCAGACTGTGCCACATCCACAACCCTGACCATTTGTCTGCAGCACCTTTCTGAATGTGCCTGTGCCTCCATGATGGCCTTAAACATATACTGTATGACACAGGAAGAGACACCTGCACCAGGTGGAAGAGGGACAACAGGCCCCCAGTTAGCATCCATATTAACCCTCCTGTGTGGTACCTCACCAACATTTTGGATACAGCCAGACTCAACAGGCACTGACGCCACAGTAGCCACATTTCCCTACTCAATGTCATTGCCCTCCACCTGTCCTGTATCTGTGGCCTCAGTGGACTGGGTAGGAATAGGCCTACTGGCTCTGTCTGAGGAAAAAGAAGGCGGTGGCAGGATGTCAACTTCTGTGTCAGATTCAACCTCTGCATCCCCGACTGTGCCTCAGTTTCACCACAATCATCATCAGTGTCTGATGAGACACTGACATCAGATGGCACAGGGCCCACACTCCCACTGTTATGATCACTTGTGATAAACATGGAGAAACACAGGCATACATTAATGCCTGCACTGTTATGGTGTAATATATGCTAAACAACTAACAGTACTGCCACTATTACAGACAGTACAGCAATACACACAACAGGCCTAAAATGACACATGATATTTCTAGAAATCGATCTGCAGTACGGAAATAACTTTATTTGGCTTGCCATTTGCAGGAGGCACATGTTGCTAGATTCCTGATGGTTCTAAAATAAGTTAAGCAAGAGGTAAGGCAAACATCATCACATTTAACAGTAAGACAGGGAGTATTTCATGTACTCATCTCAATCTGCATCATGTGTTAGTTCATCATGAATGTGTTTGACAACTCCAGTTTGGGCTTATCCCTGTACTAATCTTCAATCAGCCCCCCAAAAAAACATATAACACAGAAGTAACTTTTATCTCAATTGTTTTACTATATAACAGTACTCAACAGGTCATACAACAAAAATATATCCAACAAATCACACCACAGACAAACGTGTCTCCGACAATTAAAATAAAAAATACAAAAAATACACTGTAATCAGAAGCACAATGCACATAAAATAAGGGACTTTAATAGTTATAACTTATAAAAGTTGGTACGTGCTTTCACCATCACAACTATGGCTTCTTCAGACCATTGTAAATTCAAGACGCTAAAAACATTATTAAATATTTATTTCAAGAAAGAATAAACCAATCAAAAGCATTACTCACATTTTAAATCTCTCAGCACTAAGCTTCCCCATGAATGTGTGTAATTGCATGATGACATCACTAATACCTTTAAAAGCTCCTTAAAGAGCTACTCACAGCTATTATAAAATATGTACATTTCTAATATACCATTCATATATACATGCATTTATATGAAGCACTTATAAACAACTAAAATGTTTGAACAAAAACAAATTAAATTATAACAAAACAGCACAAAACTATTTATGCAAGCCTCTAGATTTCAAGTCTGGTTTTATGGAAAAACCCCATTTAGCCCAGAACCTTTTTCTGCTCTCAACTTCAAAATTCAACACAGTTCTGCATTTTCCATTTTATTTTCAATATCCCCTAACCTTACACTTTTATTCACTATCTCTGCCACCCTAAACCTAAACATGTGTGGGTGACCACTCTCTACAGTATATCTGGCTAAAGCATTTGTCACATTTTGTGTTTTTAAATACTCAATAACCCTTTCCCTCAATGTTAAATTGGTCTTTCCTATGTAAAATTTTTTGCAACATTCACATTGTGCCATGTATACTAAATTTCTTGTTGAACAATCTGCTCTAACATTAAATCTAAAATTCCTAGATGTATTTGGATGTGTAACTTTCTGCCATATACTGGCAATAATTACAATGGTTTCAGGGGAAGGTACTGAAATGTCCACTCAGTTTCTCTCTGTAACTTTCAAGCTAGTAAAGCATCCTTTTAAGGGAATTACGATTCCTATAACAAAATCTAGGGGCTTGTCTAACTACTTCAGCTATTCTCTCATCTGTGAGTAACAAGGGCCAGTATTTATAAATACTTGTTTAATCTTATTCGCATTACTAATAAAAAACATAGGGACTCTAACTACATCATAGGGACGGGGTCCAGGGAAGTAAACACTGTGGGGAGAAATAGCCAGGGAATTGTTATGGCTAGGCTTGTATAGGCCCTAGGGCCGATAGCCTAGTACCAACCTATGAACCTATGAACCTATGAACATTCATTGCTACTGTAACATTAGGTTCTCCAGAATTCTCATTTCTGTTTTCCATAAATTCAGTAGAAAAGTATAGTCTTGCTCTACTCTCTCTCAGTACATCAGTCTGCATAAATATATGGTCAATTTCCCCCTGCCTATATCCTCTGTCTTTCAAGTTCTGACCTTAATACCATCTTTATATTGTTCATTCATGTTATGCAGTCTGGATACTCTCATACTTTGCCCTTTGATGATATTTTTAAAAACTCTTCTAGGGTGCATACTTTTCCTATGTAAGATGGAATTTCTATAGCAGTCCTTCCTATAAAGGCTAGTATTGACCGACAAATCAGGTAGTTTCTTCACATACACATCGAGAAATTCTATTCCAGATGTTGAGTGTTTCAAAGTGAACTTCAGAAAATCTGTGGTCTTATGCAGCTGCTCAACAAACATATATAAATTTTCCACTGTACCACCCCAGACGATAAACACATCATCTACAAAACGACGATAAAACAATGCATTGTCAATATATAATCTAGAACTAAACACTTCATCCAACTCCCACTGAGCCATAACAGCATTTATATAACTATCGGTGCAGCAAGTACCGACTGCTATGCCATATTTGTGTAAACAGCATACCTTATCAAAAACAAATGCATTATTCTCTAAGACCACATCCATAGACATGCATAACAAATCAATTAATCTTTTATCATATTCACTATTTTGTATTAAATATCTTCACATATACTCCACCCCTTCCATATTCGGTATTACGGTGAATAGGGATACTACATCAAGAGTAACTAGTATGTAGTTCCTAGCTACTGCATACATGCTGAGGTAGGAATATAAATCCTGTAGAAATTGTTTTGTATCCTTCAATACAACCTTTGATTTATCAAGAACTGGTCTTAAATGTTTCTCGACAAATATTGAAAAGGGTTCCGTCAACCAACCCTTCCCAGCCACAATGGGTCTAAATGGCAGTCTAACAGGATCCTTGTGTATATTAGATTGCCCTTGAAATAAGGGAACCACAGGTGATTCTACAGTTAGAAAATGCATTAGCTCCAGTGAAATTGAATAGCTTAACAAGCAATCATTCAATATTATACGTATATTTCTGGCCATATCCTCTGTATTTTTAACATTTATGATCTTATAAGATTTATCATCTGAAAGAAGGGTCTTAATGGTAGAAAATTAGTATCATTTATCTAAATGCACTATCATGCCTCCTTTATTGGCCGGACGTATAACTATGGAATCATCATGTCTCAAAGATTCTAATACAGCCTCCTCAGACTTACTAAGGTTAACAAACCTTTTACCAGTTTGCTTACCACTTAAAACTGTATATAACTTATCCTCACATATCTTACCAAATACTTCCAAGACAGGATTGTTCGTAGAGACACTGTCCAGACACTATTGTTGTTTTGAAAATGTTTTTAAGAAGTGTTATTCTTAAACTTACATTTTCCTACACTGGGATTCAAAATAAGAACTGTTTTAAAAAACATAGTGATTTTGTCCCTACGAATTATCCTGTCTTAAAGGCATTTGGTAAGATATGTGAAGATGAGTTACATACAGTTTAAAGTGGTAAGCAAACTGGCAAAAGGTTTGTTAACCTTTGTAAATCTGAGGAGGTTGCATTAAAATCTTTGCGACATGATGATTCCATAGTTATATGTCCGGCCGATAAAGGGGGCATGATAGTGGTTTTAAATCAATTATACTACTTTTCTACCATTAAGACCCTTCTTTCAGATGATAAAACTTATAAGATCATAAATGTTAAAAATACAGAGGATATGGCCAGGAATATATGTATAATATTGAATGATTGCTTGTTAAGCTATTCGATTTCACTGGAAATAATGCATTTTCTAACTGTAGAATCACCTCTGGTTCTGTTATTTCAAGGGGAATATAAAATCCATAAGGATCCTGTTAGACCACCATTTAGACCCATTGTGGCTGGGAAGGGTTGGTTGATGGAACCCTTTTCAATATTTGTTTTTTACAGTGTAGTACTGTGGTTTGTTTACATGTATATTAAAGAGCTGAATAGCTGAAGATTCCTGGGTGTTTGAAATGCTTTCGTCCTGCATTTTTTGTTTTTTCAACAGTTTGTGGTGTTGGTCTGATTTTTTAAAAAAACATAGCATAGCAATGGATACTTGCTGTGCCAATAGTTATGCAAATGCTGTTATGGCTCAGTGGGAGTTGGATGAATTGTTTAGTTCTAGATTATATATTGACAATGCATTGTTTTATCGTCATTTTGTAGATGATGTGTTTATCGTCTGGGGTGGTACAGTGGAAAATTTATTTGTGTTTGTTGAGCAGTTGCATAAGACCACAGACTTTCTGAAGTTCCCTTTGAAACGTTTTAACATCTGGAATAGAATTTCTCGATGTGTATGTGAAGAAACTACCTGATTTGTCGGTCAATACTAGCCTTTATAGGAAGGACAGCTATAGAAATTCCATTTTACATAGGAAACGTATGCACCCTAGAAGAGTTTTTAAAAATATCATCAAAGGGCAAAGTATGAGAGTATCCAGACTGCATAACATGAATGAACAATATAAAGATGGTATTGAGGAGCTAGGTCAGAACTTGAAAGACAGAGGATATAGGCAGGGGGAAATTGACCATATATTTATGCAGACTGATGTACTGAGAGAGAGTAGAGCAAGACTATACTTTTCTACTGAATTTATGGAAAACAGAAATAAGAATTCTGGAGAACCTAATGTTACAGTAGCAATGAATGTAATTAGTGTCCCTATGTTTTTTAGCAGTAATGTGAATAAGGTTAAACAAGTGTTTATAAACACTGACCCCTGTTACTCACAGATGAGAGAATAGCTGAAGTAGTTGGACAAATCCTTAGATTTTGTTATAGGAATCGTAATTCCCTTAAAAGGATGCTTTCCTACCCTGAAAGTTACAGAGAGAAATTGAGTGGACATTTCGGTACCTTCCCCTGCAACCATTGTAATTATTGCCAGTATATGGAATAAAGTGGAGTGCTTACACATCCAGATATATCTAGGAATTTTAGATTTAATGTTAGAGCAGATTGCTCAACAAGAAATTTAGTATACATGGAACAATGTGAATGTTGCAAAAAATTTTACATAGGAAAGACCAATCGAACATTGAGGAAAAGGGTTAGAGGGCATTTGTATAGTATTAGAACACAAAATGTAACACATGCTTTAGCCAGATATACTGTAGAGAGTGGTCACCCACACATGTTTAAGTTTAGGGTGATAGAAATAGTGAATTAAAGTGTAAGGTTAGGGGATATTGAAAATAAAATGGAAAATGCAGAAGTGTGTTGGATTTTGAAGTTGAGAGCAGAAAAGATTTCTGGGCTAAATGGGGTTGTTTCCATAAAACCAACCTTGAAATCTAGAGGCTTGCATAAATAGTTTTGTGCTGTTTTATTATAATTTAATTTGTTTTTGTTCAAATATTTTAGTTGTTTATAAGTGCTTCATATAAATGTATGTATATATGAATGGTATATTGGAAATGTACATATTTTACAATAGCTGTGAGTAGCTCTTTAAGGAGCTTTTAAAGGTATTAGTGATGTCATCATGCAATTACGCACATTCATGGGGAAGCTTAGTGCTGAGAGATTTAAAATGTGACTAATGCTTTTGATTGGTTTATTCTTTCTTGAAATAAATATTTAATAATGTTTTTAGCGTCTTGACTTTATAATGGTCTGAAGAAGCCATAGTTGTGATGGTGAAAGCACGTACCAACTTTTATAAGTTATAACTATTAAAGTCTCTTATTTTATGATAGCTGTGCATCATACTTCCAGTTACAGGTCATATAATAAAGCCTACTTGGACGGTCTTCCTGGGACTGAGAAGGAGGGGCAGCAGTTGTCCTGTTGTAGAGGACTCACCAGGAATTCCTCATTATGCTGAGAGGTAGTTCTGCAACAGGCCCATCATTGGTTATCCTCTGCTATTGGGTAACAGCAGCTGCATACCTCTGTGCAGTTGTTAGCATGTCAGTGGCCCTGTGATGTGCCTTCTCATAAGTATGGTTGTGGCCGCCCAAGGTATTTGTTTGCAGCAATCTGTTGCCATAGTCTCAGCCATTCTGGCATATTGGGATGACCCCCTCTGAGAAAAAAAAGTGCCATGTTGACATAGCGCATCCACAATTATTGTACTCTCCGCTTCACTGAAGGGAGGTCTGCATCTCAATAACATTTTTGTTCCTAAAAGACAACAGAATGATAATGCACACTAGTAACACATAACTACAAAGTAACTGTTACCAGATAAAACAGTTAAGGTAGGCAAACAGTAGTACCCACTGGAAAAACATAAAGCATTCTACATATGTGAAATACTAACAACAGGCAGGATGCAAAACAAGGAGAGTAGCAAGAGCAACATATCCTTGTATGTGCCATAGCAGTAACTCAACTGTGCTCCCCCAAAAGAACAGTCCATTCTTGTTTGTGACAAAACAGTAACTTCTCTTTGCTTCCCCCACCCACTAAAGAACAGGTACATGAACCATTTTGCTAATAAAACACATTTGAAATGCTAAATGAGCATTCAAAGGACCTGTTCCTGAAACACTTGTACATCTGTATCACACAACTTACTATTTTCATGTATTAACAATCATTTGTACCTCTGCAATGGGTTGACAAACATGGTCATGCCATCAGTAAACTTCTAACTAATGCATACAGATAACAGTGTAAAAGGCTTTGTTTCACATTATTCATTAATATATTAAAGCATATGAATTATGTAGGTAACAAAATGGCAGCATTCCTGCTGGAGTTCAGTACTGCTCTGTAAAGATAGCTTGGGAAATATTTTCCTTAACTGAACATATAGCAAGTATCCTCATCATCAGTTTGACTAGATACACATTTGCCTTTTTATAATGGGCTAGATTAATAATTAATTGCATATGTCTAGGCTGTGTTTCAGAGATACTAATTACAGCATAAGCTGCTGAATTGCATGCTAATTAAGCAATCTGATGGAGCTATTCAAAAAGTTATAAAGCAAACATGTAGACTCCATGCTGTTTTTTCCTATGGATTTCAAAAGTAGTGAGAACAGACACAGAAAGTCTATACAGACAGAATTTTAGGAGCTGCTGCTCCATTTTTATGTGCTACAGGCTGCAGGTAATGCTGCTGCTGCTGCCAATAGGTCTAGGCTGAGACGGAGAACAGATTTCAGGCCATATTTAACGTATCACAACATACAAAACATGGACATCGTAGAGTGCTACAAGGTGGACAGGGACATAGTACAGGAACCTTGTGACCTCTGCTGGCCTCAGCTCAGAACCACAACATTTACCTCCTCATTTATTGGCTGTGTACTGCTTGCATCACACTCAGACTTGAACTAACACTGTGGTAACTGCTGCATTTACAAGGTAAGTCCTGAACATGTACTGTATTGTATAATAATATTATGACATGTTCTTCTATTTCATCACTTGGTATAGTAAGCAACTACAAGGTGGGAGATTTGTACAGAAATTAATGTCACGTGACAGCAGAGAGTTATTTGATTTGCATGTGTCCATTAGCAAGTAGTAGGCCTCAGGCCTCAAAGATTCACACACTGATACCTCCCCAAAGTAATGATGATCACTGCATGCCCTCAATTTAGCACCATCCATTTGTAATTGGAAATCAAAACAGAGAGAAGTTTGAAAGGAATGAGACACATAGCAGTTTCTGGCTTCACCACCCTCACATGCTCAAACTGGCAGGATGCAAAACAAGAAGAATAACAAGAGCAACATAGCCTTTTTGTGCCATAGCAGTAATTCAGCCTGGGTACACCCCCCTTGACAGAACATTATACTCTTGCATGTTCCATGACAGGAAAACACCTTTGCTTCTCACCCCAAAGCAGCAGTCTGTGCTTGTTTGTGCCATCCAACCTTCCATTAATTTAATGGCAACTGCATATCATAGTACTCCCAGTGAATATCCTCTAACATTTTAAGGTAAATTATATAGACTGGCTTATACACTGTATGTCTCAGTACTGGTCAGATAACTAAAAAAATAAGAAAAGCGAATGCAGTACCATATCGCACAACTATTTTTATCGTTAAACAAATAAGCACGTTGGTCCCAAGCTTAGTGTATAGGAACTTCATCAGATTTACAGTATTTCCTGTTTCAGTAGTTTAAATCACTTCAAAGTGATTACATCACATCCTACTGCTCTTAAAGTGCCACAGTATGGTTAATGTGAATATAATAAACTGACTTAAATCATCATTACAACATTCATTCAACAATAAATAAAAAAAAAAAATCTTAAAATTCAAAAGTTAAATATTACAAATTAAACATGCAATTAAATGTGCTTATATAACCTGAAGTTCAAATTGTTGCAACATTAAAACTGGCTAATGTCCCTAAACTTATTTAAGCTTTCAAATCATATACTTCTAAAATACTACTATACATCCATTTCAACAATGTGCTTTTAAAAACACCCCCTTTCCTTTTTTTTTTTAAAAAGGCTTAAAATATTGACAGTTTTCATAATATAAGCTATCTTTGTTAGTAAATAAAAATTTAATCTTCTTAGTGCTTTTAATTTAAGAAGGCTACTAAAGGACACACTATCATTTAGTCCTGTCCAGTTTAGGGCATTCAAATGTAGCTGTCATGTAAGCTCAAGTTTTTCAAATAAATGTGGCTAAGCGCCCCCTCTTTCAGGTATTTTTAAAACTTCCAAAACTATAAATTTAAACTGGTGACCAGGATTTTCAGAATTATGTTTAGCTAGGACATTAAATTCACAATCATCCTGTTCTTTAATTTTTGTTCCATTTTGCCCACATAAAAACATGGGTAATTTTCACATATTGCACAATAAACCACCTTTTCTCTAACACATTTAGATCTTTCCTTAATTTGTATTTGAACCCCATTTATATCTAAGCTACTCGTCTCTAAGATATAAGGACAAAATTTACAGGTGCCACATTTAAACATACTCCCTTCTCTGTTATTATTATATTCCTTTTGTTCTAATAAACTTCTTATTGCAACTCCCTTTCTATATACACAAATGTGTTTCGCACCTAACAGTTCTGTAATATGTTTTTCATTACTTAACAAATTCCAGTTTTTCATTAAAATATTTTTGACTACAACTGCATCCCTAGAGAAGGTTGTTAAAATGCTGGACTGGTAAGGTGCCTTTGTTTGTTCAGTGTTAGTTATTATGTTTTGTCCCCTATAGTTAAATGTCGGGTTCAGTCATAGGTTCATAGGTTGGTACAAGCCTAGCCATAACAATTCCCTGGATATTTCTTCCCACAATATTTACTTCCCTGGACCCCTGTCTAGCAGGGCAACTGACGTGATCCCCGGAGTGAATTTCCTATCTCCCATCCAATTGTCAAGGTTCCTTTTGAAGAGGGACAAGGAGGTGTTCTGCTTCACATGTATGGGCAGTCTATTCCAGTCTGGGGAGTCTCTGGGTCAGGAACCTATCCCTCCAGCATGGTTTGTTCATTGTGATGACAAGGTTTAGATCCCTGGAGCATGTGGCTCTGAGGGATTGGGATTTCTTTAAGTGGAGCATGTCCACCAGCTCAGGGTTTGACATGGTCTTGTATGTTAATCAGAGATCGCCTCTGAGTAGACGATATGCCACAGAGTATAGCTGAAGTTTTATTAGATGGTCAGCATAGGGCATCTGCTTTAGGCCTGTGATTCTTTTAGTGAGGAATTTCTGCAGCCTTTCCAGCTCTTGCAGGTGTCTTGTGAGGTACATACCAAATGGGGTGTTGTACTCTATAATGGGTCTAATGAGGGATGAGTACAGTGGTTCAATGACCTCCTTTTTTCTGGAAAAAAAGCCCTTAGTGATGAGGTGTGCCACATAGAAGGATTTCCTGACAGTTGTAGCAATGTGGTTATCGAAGGTGAGACCACTGTCCACCTGTGTCCCTAAGTCTGTCTTCACATTTTCGGTGTTTAGTGTACTGCCACCTATGTGGTAATTCATGAGTACATGTTTTTTTCCCAAAGGGGATAACTATACATTTCTTGGAATTAAGCTTGAGCCCATGGCTCTGGCACCAAGCATCTGTTTCTGTAAGGACCTTTTGTAGAATATCCACATCATTTGCGGATTCAATAATAGCTCCCAGTTTGCAGTCATCTGCAAACTTTGTTAGCCAGAGTCCCTTAGTGTTGGCCTGTACTTCAGAGAAGTAGATGCCAAACAAGAGTGGTCCCAGGACTGAACCCTGAGGTACTGTACTTGTCCCTTGTCTGGAGCTGGATTTGGAGTTGGCTACTTTTACAGTCTGGGTTCTGTCAGTAAGCCAGGTGGCAACCCATCGAGTGAAGTAGGGATTTATGCCCAGCTTAGTAAGTTTATCTATGATTCCAGAGTTGGGGATGGCGTCAAAGGCCTTGACAAGGTCCAGATAGGCTGTGTGGACCGTCTTACCCTCGTCCACAGCTCTGGAGACTGATTCAAAGAAATCAATCAGGTTCAGGAGACAAGATCAGCCCTTCACAAACCCAAACTGGGTAAGGTCCAGTGTTTGAAGGTTGACAATGTCTTTGTTTATAAGTTCCATGATAATGCGTTCCATGCTCTTGCAGATCAGGCTTGTCAGACTGATGGGACAGTAGTTCCCGGGATCCAAGGTGGATCCCTCCTTGTGGAGTGGGATAACTGTAGCTGTGTGCCACTCAGTGGGCACGAAGCCTGAGATGAGGCTATGATTAAACATGACACTTAGTTGAGGTGCCAGCTCATTTTGTAATTCATGTAGTACACAGCCCGGGATGTCATCCGGTCCCATGGATGCTGTATTCTTAGCTTTGGAGAGTGCGGTTTCTACTTGTGTGGCAATAATTACTGGAATTTGGCAATCTTTTGTTACCGAGATGGACCCTTTAGGGGGTGAGAGGGGAGGTGAAGTTGGCACTAAATCGATCTGCCAGGATATTGGCAATATCCTTGGGATCAGTATATTTAATGCCATTCTTTTGTAGCTCAGAGCATATCTGAGCATTGCCATTCAGATTCTTGACATAACTATAGAATGTCTTGTGGTTGTCTTTGTAATCTTTGTCAATTTTATTTTCGTAACTAGCTTTGGAGGATTTTATGAGGGATCTCAGCTTCTTACTGAGGCTGGTAAGGGAGGTTTTTGCATCCTGGGATTTTCCTCTTTTTTTGCAACAGTTTCTTTCTTCTGTTGTATAGTTTGTTTAAGGCAGGGGACCACCAGATTGGCTTCCTTTTTTTGGAGGAGAGCATCTTGGTTCTATTTGGTATGGCATGATTCATGCACAAATGGATGTGCTCGTACAGTGCCTTAGTGTAGGATTCAGCAGTCGAACTTTCAGCTCCCGTCTGCATGGGTGTCATGAAGTTTGTCACTTCTGACTTGAGTAGCATGAAGTTGGCTTTGGGGAAGTTTTTTACGGAGGTTTCCTTACTGGGGAGTGGGGGTGGGATGTGGATGTCAAGTGTGATTAGCTTATGGTCAGACCTGACCAATGAGGGGGTGACCACTGGTGGGGAGCATCTATCTCCCATGTTGATAATGACCAGGTCTAGGATATTGGAGCTCCTGTGGGACACTGGATTAGTTGATCCAGGGCATTGGAATTTATGAATTCCAAGAACCGTTGGGAAAAGGTGTTGGTACCCGAGTAGTTTTCCCAGTTAATGGCAGGGTAGTTGAAATCACCCAATATTTGGGTGTTTGGTTGTATCTTAATATTTTCCAGCATGTTTAGAAAGGTGTAGTGAGAATCTTGGGGCATGGTGGGGGATCTGTAGCAAGCTACAATTTGGATTTCATTCCTACCTAGTGTTAGTTGCACCTGGAGAATTTCAGATGCATTGTATTGGGCAACTAGCCTGGAGGTGTTAATATTCTTGGTGAATATGGACACTCCTAAACCTTTAGTGTTTTGGTCTTGGTTTGGTGGCCGAAAAGTGTGGTAAGAGTTCCTGGTATTGCAGGGGTGCTCTCTGGAGCCTTGAACCAGGTCGCAGTTACTGTACAGATATCAGTGTTATTCCATTTTTCCTTTTTATCTTAACCTCATCCATTATTTCATCTATTAGTGCCATAGGATAACCTCTTTGAATGAACATTCCCTTTAACAAATCACATTCCTTGACAAAGTATTCCCATAGTGTCACGATCCATGCTGCTTGCACAAACTGTCCTTTTAGGACAGCTCTTTTTTGTGACATAGGATGACAGCTGTTGAAATGAAGATAGCTGTTAGAATGAGTCTTCTTACAGAAAATTTCAGCTAGGAATCTCTCATTCTCACAATCATTTACTAATAAGATATCCAAATATGGGATTTTATTTTCCTCAATGGTATAAGTGAACTTTAAGAAGTCAGTTGTTCTATTAATGTATTCCACAAAATATGTTATTAATTCTTTTGTCTCTTTCCATAAAATAAAGATGTCATCCAGGTATTGTATATATGTATTACAATAGATGAAAATTGGGGATGTTCTTAAAAATCTTTTCTCCCATTCAACCATTATTATGTTTGCATATAGGTCCCCACAACAGGAGCCCATAGCTACCCCTTTGTTTGTTACTGGACTGATCAGATAACTGAATGGCCAAGAAACACACAGAGTACACAGCTGAATATTTGCAAGGAATAATCATAGCAGATTGTGTGATCACTAAATGCACTACATCCAGACATATTACATAGAATACATTTACAAATAACAGGTCATGTCTTGATATCACAGTACATTCAGTTGCACTTGGTTGTGTGAGGAATTATGTTATGTATTTGCTGCAAAGCTTTTTGTGGGGATGACTCCTGTTTTCTGATGGTGCATTTCAGTGAGAGCTGGGATGCAGACCTATGTAGTCATATCTCATGTGTACTAACAGTTTCTACTGTGTGTGTGTGTCATAGATTGATTTTCCTGCATTTCATTAATTCTCCATGTTTTATACTTTTTTTTTCCTTTTTTGGGGGATGCCACTGTTTGTGAGATGTGCTGCTTAGCACAAACAGCTTTGACTATGAACATCTCATTTGCACGTAGAGTGGCATTGCACAAACTGCATGAATGGGCTACCCATGTAGCAGACAGGACCCAGACAGCTAGAAACATACACCATAAACATTCAATTAATACTAGTGGCCATCACACAAACACATTTTCTGGCAGTGTGCACTGTTGCAAAACATGTTTGCACAATGGTAAGCACTGCATAACACTTTCAAATGTTGCAAATCCAGAAAGTGTGCACTCCCAGTATGCGTGATACCTGCAATTGGCAGGAAAACATCATTCTACTTTGATCTTGATCTGTGATTGGCATGTCAGATATTCCAGGAAAGTTTTTGAGATTCCATACTCAAAGATGGGGTGTCCAGGAGTCCAAAGTGTTTGTTGGACTCCTAGTGAATGAACATGGGCCCATGCTGTTGCAGAGGGACTATTGTGGCTCAGATTACAAGCAGAGGCATGGAATAGTTTGGTCTGGGCTCTGACCAGTGCTAACAGTATTCCCTGTACTGGTGAACAATGTATGAATCGCTATTGAGACCTCAGGATGAGGAGGAGGGATACCCTCGACCATTGGATTGTGGAATGTAGAACTGGGGTACCTCACAGATGTATAAGTATCACTTTCAGTGACTACTTGTCAGAGTTAAAAGTATGATATAATCAGGATTGGTATGCTTAAAGGGTATTCTGTTCTGCTCTGTTTTTTTCCACAGCTGTCACAAATTGGGAACAGAATGTGCAAACCCATGCTGCTAGATTGGCATGGATGCGAGATGCATGTAGCATGTATGCATCCCAACAGTAGGGTTATTTTAGCATTAAAAGTTAAAATGCATTTATTGGTTAATTATACAGTTGTATCAAACTGAGTATTCATTTCTCAACTGTAATAGGAAAGTATGCATGCATTACTCTGGAGGGCAAAACCACAGTATAGTGTTACAGAGTAGTCACTGGTTGTGCCATCAAAATCCAGACTGCCCAAATATACAATACTGTTGAATTTTCATTGGTATTGCAATGTAATGTCAGAGCTGTAAAGCATTGTCACCACTGGCTTGCTGTAAACTGTAATCAGTATAATTGGAACATGCATATGTGCAATGTATGCACAAATCAAAGATTGCTTACTGCAATCTGTAGTATATTGTGCATCTGTTAGGAGCTGGGTAGTCTTAACAGTAAACAAAGGTATTTGTTAGGAGTTGGTACTGCTAAAAGCAAAGGTAATAGAATAGAGTTAAATATTTGTATCAATGCTTTGTATGTCACATATAAATTTATTAATGTTCTCCGTTTTTTCCTCCCACCCCAACCCTTTTCTGTCTTTTTTTATTTTAATTTTTTTTTTTCCCACAGCACAGTAAGCTAGGCCTGTCCCACAGAATCCTCTTGCCCCCACTCCTCCAGCTACAGCACCACTGCCCAGCACATCTCCTGTGCAACCTGATAGCATCCCCTCTGCTCCCCTGGCCCCTCAGCTAGTTCTGCCCTGCAAAATAGGCCAGTGGATCCCTATGGGAGCAGTGGTAGAGGTGGTGAGTTTATCACCAGCTCTGAACTGCCAGGGTTGATGTGTAGGATTGTGCACCACACAGTTGGTGCACACCTATGTCAGATGGAGACACTGCTCTCCATCTTTGTTTTAAATAACACAAGGAGATGCAGACATCAGACATTTCAGCCATCCATGCAGTGAGATGACAGTGATGACAGTCCACTGGATGAGGACTTGATTCTCACTGTCATCCAACTTGACTTCCAAGGGTTCAAGATGTCCCCGCCCTCATCCTAACCATGGTGTTCACCCACCTCATGTGTCCTTCAACATCTCTGTCTCTTGTCTTGCTTGTCTTGTCTCTCTGCAATTGCTTCCTTTACTATCCACCTTACCCCCCAACAATCATACAGCCCTTCCCCAACATTGCTCTCTCTCTCAAAAAAATAAATAAATAAAAAGGGCACCTGTCCCACAAAAAAAGTTCCCATACATAGCTCTCCATTTTGTACATGCATCTTCATGGCCCACATGATTTGGTCCAATTCCCTATACAACCGATTGTTTTATGGTCAGCCCTCTCTCTGGAGGTGACAGTCCAAATTCACCAAACTTTGTGTATATATGTTCATGTTTTATTCTTGAAGAAATGGATAACTATGCTTCTTTCCTACATCCTTCCTGCACATTCCTGCCTTCCTTACAATTAGTTCTTCCTCTTGCTTGATCCCATTCCACTACTTTCCTGTCTTTACCATTGTGATGGCCTGTGTACCCTGGGCCAGTAATCAAGGAGCCTCAGTCTTCACCACTAACACTAGTGAGAGGCAGTCATTAAAAACAGGAATGGATTTACACAGTATTTTCAGATGAAGCTCTCTGCATCAAACATGATTTCAACCAAGAGCACACAGGGAACATGCTCCAGACCTGGGACTGAACTATCTGTCTCTCCAGATCCCAAACAAGACTGATTTTGGACCAATGTGTTCCAGTTCTAAGTAGCTGGCACACCCAAACGTGGGTATTTGATTTTAAAACACACACACTACTGGGAAATGTTGGCACAGATTTACTAGCTATACCCCTTCTGTCCCAACTATAAGGTAACCACACTGCCACCAGTCAACCACTCTAAGACTTTTACAAGGGTATCCAATTATACTGAGTAAAATCAATACTAATATAAATGGTCGAGTGTAATCAAAGCAGCAAGGATTTCCAAGTGGCCAAGGCATCACTAAAATAAGTGAAAGTACTCTCAAGATATTAAAAGTATTCTCTAAAAGACCAGCCACAATGAAAGGTATAAAATGCTTAATAATAAATAATAAAATAGAAAACATGAGAATAATAAATATCTAAGTTCAATACACACCAGAATTTAAATCACAGGAGAAATAAAAGTAACACAGTTGGACAGATGCACACTGATGCAGAAAAACAATGCTTAACTAATCTCACTGTATTTCCCAACTGTCTAAAGAATAACTGTTCCTTTGCTCACTTAATTAATACAACAAGGCAAGATAGGATGCTGAGTGGCTTACTTCCACAAGGCAAGGTGATACGCTTCAAAACTAAACTGAACTCATCTGTGATAACTGTCATAGATCTTTATATCAGGTTCTAAAGAAAACAATACAAACTACTGCATGAGTTCCATCCTCTCAGTGCTGGTTATAGAATGGCATCACATTTGATCACCTGATTCTGGTACAGTACACACTCAGAGCTTTGCTAAGATCTGTTGCAGTATCTGAAAGGTATAGAACAATTTAAAAAACTTCTACTCCTCCCTTCCAGAACTTGTTGTTTAAATGTATACATTTGATCAGTTATAATAACACTGTTGATAGATTTTTAAAGCAATCATCTGTACAAGTCAGTGTGATAGTCAAATGACAAAATTATTTACAAAACTCCAGCTAATTATGCTGGCATATGTTACACATGCATTGCTCTATTCTCCCTGGCACAGATGGCAATACTTCACATCATCACATTTCTCCCCCACCCCTTTGAAGACTCAAGCTAACATTGCTTGTGAGAAATGGGCCTGCCTTAGAACCCATTAACATATACCCTGTCTTGATAGTCCATCTGCATTGGCATTGCTGACCCCACCACAGTGCTGTACTGTCATGTTGTATGCCTGAAACCCTAGGTTCCACCTCAATAACTTGGTATTTTGTTGGCTGACTCTATGTAGCCATGTTAAGAGATTGTGGAATGTAACTGGGATGACCCTCCACTGAACCAGTAATCAATCAGCCTCAATCCTCACCACTGGCAACAGTGGGGGACATTCACTGAGAAGATGACAAGTACACACACAGTATTTCCAGATGCAGCTCTCTGCATCAAGTGCAGTTCCCCTTAAGAGCACACAGAGACCACAGTCAGTCCAGGGCTGGTTCCTCTACCTTTCTCCACATCCCAGTAAGTCTTCCCACTGGCACAACTAGAGAGTTGAGATCTCAGTTGAGTAAAGAAGCCAAAACCTTCAGCACCCTCTCTGTCCAACCAGTGCTTTGTGTTCCTGCCCATGTAGCTGACACACATATGCACACACACACACACACACACACACACACACACACACACACACACACACACACACACACACACACACACACACACACACACACACACACACACACACATACACACACACACACACACACACACACACACACACACCTGGGAAAGGTGGGCACAGGTTTACTGGTAATGCCTCCTTCTTCCCAGACTATAAGGTAGTTTTTACTACCACCAGTCACTCCCATCAGCTACCTTAAGGCCCTTTGCAAAGGGTGTCCAATCTTGCTGTGTAATATTAATATTAACAGAAATGGTAGTTTGACCAAGAGCAAGGCTGTTAGGAGTGACGCACACAGTGTCACCAAATAAATATGCAAGTGCTCTCAAAACTTAAATATCTCTACACAGATCATCCACAATGAAAGGTTTAAATATATTTAATAATAAATAATAAAAGAACAAGACAATACTAAATATATATTCACAGTGACATCAGAGTTCAAAACCACAGGAAATATTTAAAAGAACATTGCAGGACAGTCTCAAATAAATAGATAAAAATATCAAAACTAAGCTTCACTATATTCCTGACTGTATCTAAGACAGTTATACTGTTCCCTAGAAACTTAGTTCATTAGAGCAAGGCAGATGCAGTGGATGGATCTTCTATTTGTTGTTAGGTCCAAGACAGAATGAAGATTGCTCTGTCTCACTAAGACACTTTGTACATTAATATCTCACATATTACTGCTGGGATAGCTTTCAGAATGACATTGCATCTTATCATTTGACTCAAGTTCCCAGGCAAAACCCACACTGCTGGAAGCTGGCAGTATTTAGCATCTACCTGTGAAAATACATAGACCTCAGATATTTGGCAGATGCTGGAAATCATAAAACAATTGCATTCCTTCAAGCTTTCCAGTCCAATAATTAATTCAGCCTAAAGGCAATACAGAAAGCTTCTCAGCATAGATTCTATGTCTCTAGCTGCATTGAAAACTGAAAGATACCATCTTTTATTGCGTAGCCTATAAACTAATTTAATTTCAGCTATTTTCCTAAAATTTGCCCGACTGAAGTTAACCTCCTGTATTTCAGTTTCCACTGTTAAAATATATACATTTAGACAGTTACAATAGTGCATGTACATTCCTGTTTTCTTCCAGTAGGACACACTGTGGATAGACTTTAAACACAAACATTTATAAAATACCTTTTCAACACACGTCCGTATAAACCAGTTTGATATACACATGACATACAGTTCTAATACAGTTGTAACACAGCATCTTATGCAAATCATTTCAATATTCACAAATGACATATAATTATTTACAAAATTCCACTTCCTCCCTTTGAAGACTCAAGCTAGTTTTTCAAATGACCATTGAGAAATATTGTTTGAGAGGAATGATCCTATCCGGGGAATGCATTACCCCATTCTCTGTTTTGAAATTCCATCTCCCATGGCATTGCTGACCCCATTACAGTGCTGCACTGTCATATCATATGCCTGCAACCCTAGGCTCCATCACAGTAACTTGGGTTTTTGCCAGATGTCGCCCTGTAGCCATAGATCCCCCTCAGATTCCTAAGTATAAAAATATTTAATAATGCATAATAAATAATAAAATAGAAAACATGAGAATAATAAATATCTAAGTACAATAAACACCAGAGTTTCAATCACAGGAGTAATAAAAATGTCGCAGTTGGACAGATTCACACAGATGCAGAAAAACAATTCTTAACTAATCTCATTGTATTTCCTGAGTGTTTAAAGAATAATTGTCCCCTTGCTAACTTAGGTAACTTAGATAGGTTGCTGAGATGCTTACTTCCACAAGGCAATATGATGAGCTTCAAAACTAAACTGAACTCAACTATGACAACTGTCATAGATCTTTATATCAGGTTCCAACGAAAACAAAACAAATCAAGCTGCTGTGTGAGTTCTATCTTCTCAGTGCTGGATATAGAATGGCATCACATTTGATCACCTGAATCTGGTACAATACACACTCAGAGCATTGCTAAGATCTGTTACAGTATCTGAAAGTTATAGAACAATTTCAAAAACTTCTGTTCTTCCCTTCTGGAATTCTTTGTTTAAACATATACATTTGATCAGTTATCATAGCACTGTGGATACATTTTTAACATAAGCATATGTACAAGTCAGTGTGATAGTCAAATGACACAAAATTATTTACAAAACTCCAGCTAACTGTGCTGGCATGTGTTACACATGCACTGCCTTATTCTCCCTGACACAGCTGGCAATACCTCACATCATCACACCCATTTCTGGAGCGTTTCTCCCCGGGCCTCCGCTGAAAACAGGCTCTGTGGAACCTAGTCAGACATTCCTGGTCAACAAATGTTAAATAAATAAAATAAATAAATTTCTTTTCTTTAAAGCATAATTGTATGATGGGGAGCATCACTCACTAGCACGTGATCATGACAAAAACAGTAATAAGTATTATATAGTTGGGTTGGGAACCAGTACCATATAGGCATATTTTAGAGACTCCATACCAACTATCACACTTCAGAATTTGGATTTACATGTAAAATTATATGAAACTGTTACATGCACCTGCATTTGAACTAAGTACCATTTGAACAATAAGTTATGTGCATCACTCCAGTAATAGGTGGTGCGACACACTGAGTAGACTGGCAGGTGTATTTTAGAGACTGTATAGCAAATGGCAGACTTAACTGCTATTGTATACACCTGCTACTTAACTGAATCTCTGGCTGCAGGAATTAATGCACTTAATGCATTGATAAGTTCCTTTTTGTGGCAAAGGGCATAGCTATAGGTAATACATTAAAGTATTTTGGTACTAGCATTGCTTGTCGATGCTGCACAATGCACAGCATTATGCAGAATCTCTCACTACTGCTGTACAAAACTAAATGAGTATCGTGCAATAATGCTTTATAAAACATTACAGGGGATTGCACTATGCTGCTTCATAGAAATTTAATGAAGAAGATATGACATTAATGACATGGGGAGCAAGCACATAGGAGTACAATGGGAAATCTTTCCTAAACTGTGTCACTTACTATTGAATGTATTAAATACATTTGCTAGCTAACTGACTCTGTAGTACCAAGCGTTAATGCATTGTTGTTGGAGGCAGATGGTACTGGGTTTGAATACGGGTGGAAGTAGTAATTTTACAAATATGTGTGATACTTTAAATATATCTGCTTCACGTTGGTGCATGCTGTGTACCATTGCGCAATAATTATTTAAAGAAAAGAAATGAGGAAGACAGGAAAGTGGTGAAATGAGCAAGCAGGGGGAAGAACAAAGTGAAAGGAGGGAAGAAATGTGCAGGAAGGCTGTATGAAAGAACCATAGCTATCCATTTCTTCAAGAATAAAACATGAACATGTATGCACAAATTTTGCTGAATTTGGACTGTCACCTCCAGATAGAGTGGTGATCACAAAACAATCTGTTGCATAGGGAATTGGACTGAATCACGTATGTCATGAAGACATGTGCAAAATGGAGAGCTATATATTGGACATTTTTTTTTTTTGAGAAAGAGAGAGAGAGGAATGTTGGGGAAGGGCTGTAGGAATGTCTGGGTGAGGTAAGTTACAGAGGTGAGGAAGCAATTGCAGCCAGACAAGACAAGAGACAGTGATGGTGAAGGACACATGAGGTGGGTGACCACCATGTTTGGGGAGTGGGTTGGAAGTTCAGGTCCCATGCATGTTAAGGTGGTTTAGAGTGAGAAACTGGTCCTCAGCCAGTGGACTGTCATCACTGTCACCTCACTGCATTGATGGCTGTAATGCCCATTGTCTGCAACTTCTTTATTTATTTAACATTTGTTAACCGGGAAAGTCCGACTTGGAACAAAGCCAATTTTCAGTGGAGACCCGGGGAGAAACACTCAAGATGCATGTCTTTGTAATGTGGGAGGAAACTGGAGCACCTGGAGGAAACCCACATGAACAGAGGGAGGACATGCAGACTCTGCACAGAAGACACTCCAGCAGAGAATCGAACCAAAGAACCTCTTGCTGTGAGGTGACAACGTTACCACTGCACCACTGTGCCATCTAAGTGCATGCACCCACAGTGCAGTGCACAATCCTACGCACCATCCCTGGTAGTTTGTCATGGGTGTTAAACTCACCAGCTCCACCACTGCTCCTGGAGGGAGCTACAGGCCTATCCTCCAGGACAGAACTACCTGAGGTGCTGGGTAGTACAGGGGAAGCAGAGGAGGTGCTACCAGGTTCTGCACCAGACATGCTGGGCAGCGGTGCTGTAGCTGGTGGAGTGGGGGCTGGTGAACGCCATGGGACAGGCCCACCCCACTGTGCTGTGGGGAAAGCAAAAGATATAAAATTAAAAATAAAGAGAGGGAGAGAGAGAAAAGGGTTGTGGTGAGAGGGAAAAAAGTAGCACATTAGTAACTTCATAAGTGGCATACAAAGCATTGATACAATTATTTGACTCTATTATGTTACCTTTACTTTTAACACTACAAACTCCTAACAAATTTCCTCCTTACCTTTAGGGCTCCCCAGTTTATAACAGAGGCACACTTTAGCCACCAATCCTTGATATGTGCATATATTTCACATATGCATGCTCCAGTTATACTGATTATAGTTTATAGAAGGTCATTTGTGTCACTGGTACAGAGGTATGAAGTTTCATTCAAATAATGATGAAAACCTAACAGTATTGTATATTTGGGAAGTGTGGTTTTTGAACCCACAACTGATAACTACGCTCAAATACTGTACTGTTCTTTTGCCCTGTTGACTACTGCACACACACTTTCCTTTTACAGTTTAGAGATACATGCTCACTGTTATTTGGGAATATGGCACCACTGCTTTGAGCTACAGACGAAGGCATGCATAGTTTATTTTACAGTTGGAATATGCATGCTGAATTTGATACAACTATATTAAATACCAACTAAGTGGTACTTAACTTTTAATGCTATAAAATTACTATGCAAATTATTATTATTAAAATGCTGTTTAGACAGTACTGTTCTGATGTACACATACCACATACTTCCTGCATCCTTATTAAATGCAAGGGCATGGGACTGAACATCCGAGGCTCAATCTGCAGCAGCTGTGAAAAAAAACAGAACAGAACACCATTATGAATACCAGTCTTGACCATATTCAGCTTTTAACTCTTACAATTGCTTACTGAAATTGATACTTAAACATTTATGGGGTGTCCCCTGTATGAAATTCCCCAATCCAAAGGTTGGGGGTATCCCACTTCCTCTGCTGGAGGTCATTGAAGTGATGTCTGCATTGCTCACCAGTGCAGGTTATACATGTACAACTGGCTAAAGCCCTGACAATACTATTTCAGGCTTTACACATATTCTGAGTCTGAATAGTCCTGCTGCAGCAACCGGGGCCCCTGCTCAACTCAGAGTCCAACAGAAATTTTGGTCTCCTGGACACCCCACCTTTGTGGCCAAAAGCACACACCCTCTCCAGAAACTCCTGACATGCCTGTCATAGTTCAAGCTGAATGTATAATGAGCATTTCCTACCAGTTGCATTTTATATGCTGATGTTTTCCCACCTATTGCACATCTCACGCTTACTGAGAGTGCTCATATTTTGGTTTTGCAACATTTGAAAATGTTGTGCATTGCTTACCATCACACAAACACAGTAGGCGAGGGTGCACACAGGTGAGTTCCATGTTTGTGGGAAGGTAAGCGATGCACAACAATTCCGAACAATGTAGTTTCTAGAATATTAGGTATACAGGCACTTTTGTAAATGTGCTAGTCAAATGTACCATGAACACAGTTCTCCTACACTTACAGCTATTACAACAAGAAGGTTGAGAAAACAGTTGTGTATGTTGCACTTCACTGCTATAATATGCAGTCTCACAACAGTAAAGCAAAATTTGCATACCCTGTACTAGAACCCGGACTATCTGTACTCCACACCTACACTTAACACCTGCTGTCATGGGATTAGTGAGATGATATCTGCTATCTTAGTAGTTATTGTATGGTTCTTGATGTTAATTGTAGCTCAATGCCGCTTACCGTGTTTGCGTGATGCAAGTATTATTAATTGAATGCATCTGGATTATATGTGTGGTTGTTTGGGTCCTGTCTTCAGCATGGGTAGTTTGTTCCCCCAGTGTGTGCACTGCTACGCTTCGTGCAAACCAGATGAGCATAGCTAAGCATGTTTATGCCAAGTGGTGCATCACACAAACACTGGCCAAAAAAAAGAAAAAAGAATTTAAAACACGAAAGGGAGACTGTTCTGAGTTTTGCATAATGTCCAGATGTTTACATGATATTTTTGGCATGTTCCTTTTAAAACATGTGGTTTACTGTGAAATCACTGAAGGCTGAAGTCAGTATATAATGACATAGATTTCTGTTTCATACTTCATATCCTACAGAAAATGCATCCCTTTGTTCCCCCATTAATTTAGTGTTTGACCACATTTCTTGCACTAAACGGTTGTGTGAAACAATCCACATTCAATTTACAGATTTCATCATCAGCAACACCAATGTGAGCTGTGAAACCTTGCTTACGTGCGCCTCTCATCATTAATATTCATGGAGCGATGCTGAATGATGCCGAAGGATGATCAATATCACATATGCAAATACACTCCATATAGGCTCTGCATGGAACCTACATGGTGTTTATTCAATTCAAATCTGTCTTCCTCTCACCCACATATATGATCTATGTCTCACACAAAAAATCATGCTGCAGATTTGGAAAACGGCTCTAATTAACCCCCCAAAAGCAAAACAACCCAAAAGATAACTCTCACTTCCATCCAATATCCAGACTCCCAATTCTGGGCTAAATTCTTAAAAAAGATAGTCTACACCCAACTTTCCCTGTATATTCAGCAGTGCCACCTGCTCTTCTCCAAACAATATGGATTCTGGCTTGGGTGAAGTACTATGGCAACCCTTTGGTCCCTAACTGATGACATCCTATTAAACTCTGATAATGGCCTCCATACAGGTGACCTATTTATAGACCTGACAAAGGTATTGGACCTCATTGAACACTGTCATCTTCAAACAAACTTATTAAAATTGATATCAGTTCAGATGCCACTCCCTGGTTTAAAAACTTCCTCAATGACAGACACATCAGAGTTAAAATAGAATCCTCCCAATCAGAATCTGCACCTATTACCAAAGATGCACCACAATGATCCATTCTTACCCCTTCCTCTTCTCCATATACATTAACAAACTTCCTTGTGACCTCCCCATCTCCCAGTTATCTTCTATGCTGATGACATGGTCATTTTCCAATCAGGTACTCTCACACCAACATTCAGTGCCAACTCCAGTCAGAATTACATGATGTTCACTAATGGCTCATAAACCACAAACTACTTCTCAACCACACTAAGACCAAAACTATGCTTTTTGAAACTCCCCAGAAAATTCACCTAGCACTTGGCTCTATCTTTAACTTATACAATGATTTGATAGAAACAACCTCCACCTTCAAATACCAAGTACTATGGTTTAATCAGTCACTAAACTTCCATTTGCACATAGACAAAGTGGGAGACAAAATAAACTCCCTTCTGTTCTGCGTCAAAATGATCTCCTCTTTTCTATCCCAACCAGCCTGAGCAGCCATTGGCAAGGGCTTTGTTTATGGGTTTTCAGTGAAATTATGCCACCAAACCTGTCATATTATTCTTCCATGAAACTGCACTTGATTGAAGTGGTGTTTTTTTGTTTGTTTTTCTCTCTGCAGAGTAAAGTATTCAACACTAGCATAAACTTCACTGAACTAGAGAAAACAGAAAAAAATCATGTTTGATCTCCATACATGTATCATCATTGGTATCATATTCTTCTTCTGAGTCTTTATTGTAGTAGTAGATGTCAAGGGAGCTTATGCCCTCTTTATATTCCTCCGGTGGAACATTCAGTGTCTTTTGTCTGAGTAATCTATTTGAATTCAAGTTGTTAAAGATTCCCTATTGCTTTCATTAAATTATTGGGTTATATTCAGTTGTTCTGGTGCATTTTAATTCAGCAGTTTGTAAATATCTTCAGGATCTGCTGGCAAATTGACATCCACTTCAGGCCATCATTAATCACATGTCCAAGGATCTCCATTTTAGCATCACAGAATGGAGGAAAACTCCTTTCTCAGCTTGAACATGGACTCCCAATTTTTGCTTCTTCCTCCAAGAAAACTTATTGTCACACTTCAGACTACCTCTAATAGTATCTGCTGCTTCATTGCAAACTAACCTCTCTGTGAGCATCACTGTATCTCCCTAGAGAAAGCTAAATGTCTACCCATAAAACAAAGATCTAACCTACTTAGTGGTTAACTACTGTGACTATAGTGTACAGGGTCCTGGGTTTGAGCCTTGCAGAGGCAGTTTATTTAAGGTGGGAGGTTGGCATAATGGTTAAGGTGTTTACCTTACAGACACAAGGTACATGGTTTGATTCTCACATGGGGCAATTGGCCAGGCTTAAAATGGCCCACAAGGGCACTTAGCCTAGTACTAATCTATGAACCTATGAACTTTTAGGATCCCACCTCTACAAACCTCTCCAGCTCCACACATTTACTCCCCTTGCAGCTAGACTTTATGGAAAAAGCTCCTCATACAATCTGAGAGACTACTCACATGCCACACTGCATAGTACTGCACATGCTTTCTCCTCTGATGCACCTACTCTTTTGCAAGCTCTCCGTATCAACATTAAGGAAATCAACATGTATTTCAAATTTGGAATGCAACTCAAAAAGCACTTCATCATCCAAGCCAAATGCCCCTGCATCAACACAGGACATGTCACCTGACCTAGCTCCTTTTCCAGTCCCTCCTCTCTCACGATTCACTGAAGATTTATCAACTTTTACAACTAATGTATATATTGTGCATTACACTCTGCTTGATTCTACGTTACTGTGTGCTTGTTTGTTACAATATGTAGACATTTTTGCTATGTAATTAGTCTGAACTACTGTGTTACTGCTGCATTTCTATATTTTTCGTTTCTGAAATGTTTTGTGTTTCACCCTGGCTAACCCTGAAATTGGTTAATACTGACCAACACACTACCCCAATAAGCAGATATCAATACATAAATGGATTAATTGACTAATCAAATGTCTGAATAATTTTGTGTTGCTAAGAAGCTGAGATCCCACTAATTCTGAGTTCAAGTCAGTGGATTTGCACTATGCATTATACCACAGTAGGTGAAGCCTGAAATTAAATGCCTCCTGCCTTAAAAGGATCTGTCAGTGGTCATCTACGCCTTGGCTTCTTCTTGACTCATTTATAGAGGGTCCATACATTTGTGGCTTCCCAGTGTAGGACTTGACCAACAACATAGAACTAGAGAGTACAGAGCACTGCATTTGAATACTTGCCTTTTCACCTTATTACTGACATCAAATGTAGGGTTCTTGCATTAGTCTATATGTCTTGCCCAATATGATCTAGGACCCCTTTACCTAAAACAGCTGCTTTTGCCATATCCTGTACCTTGTTCTCTGCACTCTACCATCCATAGACTGTATTAGTTTCTATACTAGTTCCAAGGGTGCCTCCCATGTTTCAAGCTTTTTCATATCATGTCTTGTCCATTTAAACTTACTATTGCATTGTATTCTAGTGGTGATATCTCCATGTCTGTATATATTTATGAGGGCTTTAAAATATGTTTATTTGAACATTGTTTTTATTATATTGTTTTACTCATCAGCTTCTAGTATACACTCAGACTGGCAACTCTGGCTTATACTGATCCTTTTATATGGTTATTGATTTCCATTTTTTGCTGAACCATGAGCAGTCATAAGCATACAACTGCATCCAAGTCTGAATTTGAATACTATCCTATTGTTAATTTATCAAGTACTGATTCACAATGCATGCTGTAGCTTCTTAGCATAAAGAGTATAGGCAATGTATTATTTTGTTTACTGAAAAAGATGTTAGATGCTTTGGTCTTAAAAATTACCATAAAAATAATTGTTTAAAATTATGTTAGGGTCAGTTTTATGAAATAATGATTCAAGTATCAAAGTTCACAAAACCCATGAAACTATGGTAGTGAATAGAACTACCTACAATATGAATCTCACTATGTCACTTTCGATTGTTGTCTCACAAAACGTATTACTTTCCTTCGGAGTGATCAGACAGGCATTTTGTGAATAGATTTCAGGGAATTGTGATTGTCAAATTACATCCTGGTGGCTTATGCTCCAGTAAGATGCCCTACTCCTTCTAAAGCTTGATAATAATAACGGGAACCAGTATGCAGTGCTGCAAACTAACAAAAAAAATTGGAAGCCAATGAAGTTCGCATTGATGTCTTTTTTATTACACAGTGACCATCGCCTAGAGCTGATGTTCAAAATGCTGGATATCTACACCATATTGCATGGCACTATCTGCTCTGCTTTTCTTCACTGAATACTTACAACTGCAAGACAGCTTGGCACTTACTGTCATTTGTGATCTCCCTTTATTCTCATGAACTAGTATTTATATTGAGACCCCAAACTATTGCTCATAATCTTGAAATATCAGTAAACAAAGCAAAGTCCGCACTAAGAGATAATGCCATTTAAATGATTTATATGAAATCAGTTCATACCTCAAACTCCCAGCTACAATTAAACTGCACTATGACCATGCAACATAAATATCATATTAAGCACATAAGTATATAAACACCAAATAATGGACTGAAAATTATGCCATCACTGTCCCTGCCTAGTGGTCAAAGTTTGAAAGTCTGCTTGTACATCTTATAACAGTGTCAGCTCCTTCATCTAAAGCACACCGACTGCCTGTATCTGGCTATACAGCTTCAGTAGAAACATGGCATCTTTACTAGCATTAAACCATATACAGTGAATTTAAGTGTGTACAGTGTGTCAGGCAGCTATGTCACAGGTCCACTCTTCATAGGTAGTTACTATGTCGGCAGTCCAAGGGAATATTGAAGTGCCTAGCCCAAATTTCCAGTGTAAGCAGTGCTCAAGGTCTCACAGTAGGCAAATGGAGGCTGAGGGAATCAAACCCTGTACCACATGAATTACAGCTCACATGTTTAACCCTCTGGTTCAACCACCAGCAAACACTCCTCATAATGAGGTATAATTTAGTGGTATGCCTGTTTTTTTTTTTTTTTTTTCTGGTCCCTTCAAGGATTGTAGTCTTGAAAAACTATCAAGAAAAGAACACTGAGTAGAACTACAGAAACTAGAAGTAACATAATGGAAAAGGATCTTCAAGAAGTGATTCCTTTTTTACTTTGGTATGTGGATAACAGAAATGGATCAAATACTCTATGACAAGATCTTTGATTCACAACTCCAGGGTCCAAGGCTCGGTACTGACTTCTGGTCACAGTCTGTGTGGAGTTTGCATATTCTCCTCGTATCTGTTTTTTTTCATTTCAGATACTTTTTTTCCCTTCTACATCCCAGAACTGCCTATGCGTATGCATGCATGCACAGAGAGAAACTTTTCAGAAACAACCCCAGCATAAGGCAAAATAAGTGAATTATAAATATAAGGAAGAACTGCACAACAAAAACAGAGACTAAATTGACAACCATAATATATCAGAGGGTCTATATTACATAATCGAAGTTTCAAAACTTCAAATCTGATATGGTCGACACCATATAATCGAAGTTTTGAAATGTTGAAAATGTAATAAAACACAGCAACCTACAAAAACAAACCATTTAAATGCTCTAAGCAGGGGGGCAGGCCCCCCTGCACCCCCACACCCCCCGCTACTTAAATATACCAACTCCGAGATTGCAGTACAGTGCAGAAAAGGGAAATCTTCCCTTTACACACTGTACGGAGATCTCCATTAAAAGATTCAAATTTTCAAGACTTTGATCATATGGTGTCGACCATATCAGATTCAAAGTTTTGAAACTTCAATCTTCTGATATAGACCCTATATCAGACATGAGACAGACAGTAGGTCACTATTGGTCAGGGCACTACCCCGGTAAACAAATATAAATAAATAAAATCTGAAATTATAGGTTATGTCAACTCATTTCAGTAATTTCATGGCCACATTTAATTAAATGATGTGGGAACAATGCATTATGAACAGTTAGTCCAGAAAATTCCTTAGCTTCAAAGAGCAGAGAATTCTACAAGAGCTGGAACCATGAAGTAGAAGATTTCATTGTCAATATTAATGAGTGGTTTGGGTGGTCATTGTATGAAATACACAAGAAGAACACAGATTATAACCATTTGATTGCATAACTAATATAAAGGATTCTTCTTCTGAAATCTCAGTTCTGCACCCAAATATGAAATTATGCATATCTCACTTTTTGTTACACATTTTGTATGGAGATAATTTGCTGTTTCCAAAACAAGCATTAATATTCCTTTTAAATCATATTCATACTGATGAAACTATATCAGAAAACTGTAAAAAAATGAAAAGTTGTCCTCTTGAACAAAAACTTGCAGCAAATGATTAAATAAAGGCATGATTAAGCATAGTATAGATTAAAGCACTGAGAGACATTCTGAAGAATGCTGATGCATGTAAGCAATCTGTAAAACTGATGCACATGCAGTTTTTCAAGGGTGTATATTAATTCATCAAATGCAAATTCAGCATGAGGAAAATCAGTAAATGTATCTGACTGAAAGTACATCTAATCAGCACGTATTTCACTTACATTCTTGTTGCTGAGTTTTAATTTGGTAAACACATTTTGATTGACTAGAAAAGATGCATTTGAATGTATTTTAATACATAATTTCAATAAGACACTAGCATATTGTTGCTGAAGGCATGTTCTTTGCTACAATTTTCCTAAACTCTATACTAAATTACGTGTGTGTGTGTGTGTGTGTGTGTGTGTGTGTGTGTGTGTGTGTGTGTGTGTGTTTGTGTGTGGAGGGTGGCTTCAGAGTGGATTCATAACTCTCCAAGTTTGCAAATATGCAATAAGTTTCTAAAAATACACTTATTTTAAATACCTATCTGCCTATCTACCTATCTAATTTACATATGTATTTACTTTTTGTTTGTCCCCACTCCCTGTTGATCTTCAGTCCCATCCCAGCCAACTGACCTGAGGGTGCAGATCAGTCAGGTTAGGCCATCATTTGGACAACCATCAGGGATGCTTTTGATTTGTCTGTGTTACCCTGTTCCCATATACCCCAGGTAAATGAACAAGGAGGGGATGTGCAATAAGCTGCATTAAAGGTTGCCCCCTTAATTCCACAAGGGGTGTTTCCTTTTCCATTCAGACAGCCTAGCTCCTCATTATGAGACATGAGTGGAAGTTTCTTTCCTCTTCCACAGGAAAATCACACCAGCAGTGTGCCCCTGAATGCGGATGTCACTCCCCAACCCCCAGGAGAGGTGAATGGGTCATGCCTCTTTCTTCTTCTTCTCTCTGCCTGACTCCTCCAGTGCTGGAGACACCGATCAAACCTCTGTCACTTGGATCAAAGTCAGGACTCTGGTATTTATTTATTTATTTCTTCATTCATTCATTCATTCATTTATTAATTAAAGTGGTATATAAAGAAATGTGCAACTACTTACAGTTCCTTGGAAGAGGAGGGAAACTTAGATTGAAGAAAACATTCCATGCATGTTGCAGAAACATTATTTCAAATTTTTGAATGTCATTTAATTAGAAGTAGTGTGTTTAACATACCATGGTCCTGTTTTGATGCAGTGAATTTGTTCAATGATTGAAAATGACTTTTGAGAGCTGCTGTTTTTGGTCTCTGTGGAAATAAACTTGTTCACCTTCTCAGGCAGCTACAAAAGATGCAGTTACCCTAGTGTTTTTTTGTAGTAAGTAATGGGTTGCAGGGGTTGCTGCCCCTGTTTATATGCCTTATTCATTTACTTATTTATTTATTGTATGGAATGTTTTGTTTTCTGTTGTTCCTGTGCAAGCTGATATAAGAAGTGTAGCTTTTATTTTTATAGTAATATTCTATTATAGTAATATTAAATAGCTCTTATCCTGTCCATCAGGACTACAGCACACATCTCAGGACAGCTTTAATATGAGGCTAGTTCTCCAGCAGTGATACCATAGATTATGTTTTTACATAACAAGAAGCAATGTTACAGTATTTAATATCTTCCTCCAACAGCTTAGAGGCATCTTGCTATGTCATGAAGCCAACCTCAAATTCTAGTTGAAGAAAAAAAGTTGTCTACATTAGCCTGCACCATTTCACCCTCCTCATAGCTTAGTAACAGCTCCACTCACATATATTATAAGTAGTAAAGTCTTACTGCTCTAAGCTATGTCCTTCTTTCTTTCAGCTCAGTCCTACCTGCTTCATTAGGGATGACCTGCATCTCGTTCCTGAGGGCTTTTATATATTGGCCAAGATTTTCTCCACCCCATGTCAAAGCTATGGCTCTACAAACCCAAAGTCACTCACAAAAAACAGCACTGAACAATACACATACAGTCACTCTCAGTGGAGCCCCAAACACTCTGACTCTAAGACAAGCAAGTGCACTTCCCAGAACTCTCATCAAAGGGACTCCATTACAAGATATACTGGTGCCTGTCTAACCAGGCTGAACAAGAAGAAGATAACTGTTAGCTGCTTATGTGGAGCCAGGATCTGCCAAATCATGCATGCACTCCTGTTATTACGTCACAGGTACCATTATGACTCCATCGTAGTCAGTGTAAATGACCTGAGATGTATCTCCTTGGACTATATAAAGAAAGACATAATGGAGCTTTCAGACTATATGTCTCAGGCTGATATGAGCCTAGCACTGAGCAGCATATTATCATCACCGAGGATGATGATACAGTACGAGCAAAAAAACAATTGATTTCAACAACTGCTGATGTTGTTCTAAGGGGATCCAGTATTTGTCAGCTTAGGTGGACATGGTCAAGACACCACATTGCTCTGCCAAGGATGGTGTACACATTTCTCAACAAGGCCTTCGAATACTGGCTAAAACTCTCAAATTAATAAACATACTGATGTAGCAAAATCAACTGAATTGACCCTCAAGGTGTTACGGCTCAATGCCAGGAGCCTAAATAAAAAAATAAACTCCCTTCAGGCCTACCCAACACTTGAGAATATAGGCATCTGTGTAGTTTCCATGACATGATTTAAAGCATCAGAGAGTACCCCAGCAGTGCAAGGCTTCAGTGCCTTCCACACTTTCAGGCCAGTAGTTGCACAGACAAGGGCTAAAGATGGAGGTTTCTTAACATATATCAATAACAACCATACTTCTAGAGTATCCTTTGCAGATCATCATAGACAAAATCCCATACCATATCCTAGCCAGCTATAGATCACCCTCCATGTCCCAAGAAGCTGACCATGCATACTTGGGCCTACTGATCCAAGAGAAGAGGAAATAAGGGCATCCAGCAAAGAGATGAATGGATGGATTGTGTGACAGAAGACCTGGGACACTCAGACACGACTGTAGAAAAAGGTAGGAGAGTGACCCTAAATAGACAGAGGTGGCAACAATTCATGTGACACTCTCATCCCATGTAGAAAAAATAAGAAAAAGGTGGGTTGCAGCTGCTGCTGCTGATAATGAAGTCAATGGGCTTTTTCTGACCAAGTCCGTAATGACTGCAAACTTGCAGTGATCATTAACACTCTATAAGATTTCCAGATCCTACAAGAAGCACTAACATGTACAAATAAGTGGGGCAAGGACTGTGGTCTAAAGTTAAATATGAAGAAAACTAGCATTGCATCCTTTGAGAGAAATGAGTATCATGCCCCTACCACATAAACAAAACTCATAAAAGGGATTTGAGCACTTTTGTGGGCAACACTCTCTTCTTTGACCGCCATGTATTGACTGTGGTTAGAAAAACAACCTTCATCTTCATCCAGCTGAATATCAAGGGTATATCTTCCAAGTCAATGGATGTCATCACCCCTCTTTTTTCTCACTTTTTAGGCCCATATTATAATATAATGCTTCCTTCAACATGTAATGGGTAGACATATGACTACTTGATAGTTGACAGTGTTTCTGCACCAAAAAAAATCAGGGCCTGAGTTCCATGACTTACACTGAATGTCTCAGAGCTCTGTTTCTCTTCTCCATCTTGTACAATCTACAACATGGTGACCTTTGCCTAACCTTCAAAGCCCTAAACCACCCTGTTGTATGTCACCTATATGATGTCCACAAATTCTACAGCACTATAAGCACCCATAAAAGAGATCTAAACTTCACCACAACATAAACAGAACCTGCTGGCAGAGCAGATACCTCTTGTGAAGAATACCCCATCCTGTAGAATATGCTTCCTTCTAACATTAAACAAATAATCATACAATCCTCTTCAGGCACAACCTTGATGAATGGATGGGAAACTGTAAAAATATTCCTGGTGTGCCCCAATAATTCTGCATGTCTAGAGGTAACTAGAAGTGGGTATTGGCTGGCTAGGCCACAAATGACCATCCCAAGCCTATGAACCAATAAAATAATTTAATACCTCCTGTTCAGTGGGTTCCTATAACCCCCAGTCTCCTACATATAAAGAAAATCTGTAGATGGTTGTTCTCACCACTTCATCTTTCATTTGGTTTCAGTCAATCCACTTGGCAGGTATTTATGTGAAGTGTCCAAGTTCTCAAAAACAAAAGTGTTAAAGTTATCCATATTTTTTATACTTTATGTTACGTCCAAGTAGCACTCCTATCCTATGCCAAAAATCTTAATAAACAGACCAAAAGTAATATTTCTTCCTCCAAAAACATCAAAGGAAAGAGTAAGATAAAAAAAAATCCTTCACTTCCAGTCCAACAGCAAGTGAACTCATGGAATAAAACTAAGTGGCAATCAGTCTGAAAACCATAGAATATTAAAAGCTCTGATGGTAAAAGGCCAAATGAATAGATTTATATTTAAGAAAATACAGGGGAAACAGTGTAATGAGGGATTTGCTTTCAATCCAGCAAAACTGGAACCCATGGAAATGCTGCTAGTTAACAGTGCGATGATAAATAAAAGTAGGTCAACGCCTACCAGTAGTATGTAGCATCCAGTTGAAACATTGGTCAGGTCTGCCATAATGTCCAAAACCAGTTGAATAATGCCAAGATGTCCAGAGTGCCTCCTCCAGAACCTCTTTGAACACTACAGAATCAAATTCAATAAATAAGCAGTCAGATATTTCAGGTATGCAAACACAAAACTTCCTCAAAAACAAACAGTACAGATTTAAAATAAAATGCAGTAAATGTGGACTAAATCACTCTAACAAGACCAAAATGAAATCTAAAGAGCATCAGGATAACAAAATCAATGACAGTCAAAGATCAGCCATAGCATGGTCAAAAAATTCCACAAAATTATGATATGATTATTTTACAATTCCATTGTAGGTGAGTGTCTTAGATAAGCCAAAGCTAAAGCTAACACCATGAGCGATAATGATCATCCAAAAGAACCATTATTTCAATATTTAGATGGCATTATTTCATTCTGAGACAATTTTAAACTGCTTATCATACTAATTGCGTTAACATTATATAGTGTAATTTAAAATACTGTTACATAGAGCATCAAATAGGCATCACAACTACTGGGTGAGACATCTGTTTACATGCTATCATAAAACCATACTTGACAGTACACATCCATCCTGTGGAGGCTACACCCCACTGCCTCCCAGGACTAGAGTACTTAAAGGCAAAAATAATGTGTGTGTTTACCGGATAAGATCTGTTTAAGTTAGTACAATAACATTAAAAGAGGGATTAGTGAGAACCGTAAATCCATCCTTGTGGAAAACTAAATGTGAAGATTTTGCAGAAAGCTCCTGTAGTTCAGAAATTCTTGTGATGGATATTATGGTGACCAGGGACAGAGTCTTCTATGAAAGATACCACATACCAGCAGAAGCTGAGTATACAAAGGTTCATAGATAAGTACCGGGCTAGCTGCCCTTGTGTGCCATTTTAAACCTATCAAATTTCACTCAAAGGTGAGACTCAAACCCTGTATGTTGTGTATGTGACATAAACACCTTAACCATTATGCCCACCACCCAACCCCTAACACAAGCCAGTAACATTCAAACACTCTAGATTCACAGGTAAATACAAAGTAATCCCTCTACAGACTATTACATGCCTATATTAATCATATTAATGGAAGACTAGCTACATCCTCAGCCAAGATTATATGTTGGACAGCAGAACACATAATGACAAGATAGGTAAAGACAGCAGAGTATAATGAGAGAAAACAGGTTAAGACAGCAGAGCATATATAAAGTGAGGTGTATCGTATATTTTATCATAATTAAGACTTTTGTATCTGGAGTCATTGGTATTATCAAAGTAATGAGATGTAAAAAGTTTAAGTGTTGTGTCTTTATTGGGACTTTTTGTTTTTATAACATTGTTGAAAATAGCAAGTGTACTCTAAAACCAACTACCTGCCTTCCCACCAAGTTGAACCCAAAGCTTTCACCATCTCCCGAACGGGGCAAACCCTCCCTACATTCTAAAGGGAATTTTGCCTGTAAAGTCTTGTGAAGTATAGCAAGTGTACTCTAAAACCAACTACCTGCCTTCCCACCAAGTTGAACCCAAAGCCTTCACCATCTCCCAAACTGGGCAAACCCTCCCTACATTCTAAAGGGAATTTTGCCTGTAAAGTCTTGTGAAGTGTAGGTTATCTAAATACTTAATCTATTTTTGTTACTGTATAGTACCTAAGCTATGTGTACTACTTGCTAGCTAAGACCGCCGGGACAGAACACATCACCTGTGCATTCTATCCTCCTCACAGTCTTTGTCTACCCACGTGTGTACTTTCCCACTTGCACCACTAGAGGGCTGCAAAACCCCAGCAATCTTGCATCTACATAGGCTTTTTCCACATTAAAACATCCAAGCCTAGACATTAAGGGGAACCCAGAAACCCTGGTCCTTACCTGGCCCAGTCCCAATTAGCCATAAAGTTGTTATACCATCCAGAACAAGCATTTAATGCATATAAAGAAAATAGTAGATAGAGAATCAAACACACAGCAAAAGCATGCAAACTATATCTAACTAGAAAAAATGGTGCTACTACCTGCCTGGTAGACTAAGGAGGCCTAAACTGATTGTTTTTGCAGTACTCCTCCAGCCAGTGAAGGTTCATGTGACACCTCCCCCACTAGGACACTTAATTTCCCTCCCCCAATTGGAATCTATTTATATAGGCTCACTTGCATTGGCGCCTTTCTTAAAGTAAGGATTCACCCCGACCTCACCACCTCACTGTCCGAGCAGTCTGTGCTTGCCGGTAAGGGAATGCATCTTGTCTACACACGTTAGATATTTAAAGTGTATATACAGCTTTAAATTGCTTAAATCTCTACAAGGCAACTGTATTTAGTGGTCACCACTTAGGCATTGTATATGAACAGTAGATAAAGCATTGGAATGTGTAAATCTTTATACTGCGAGTGTCTCAACTCATGTTAGAATTTTAGAATGTACATAGGGCTTTGAAATGCTCACATCTCTATATTGCAACTGTATTTAGCTGTCACCACTAGAGAATTGCTTATGAGCAGTAGATAAAGCTTTGGAATGTGTATACCTTTTTACTGTAAGTGTCTCAGCTCATGATAGACTTTTAGAATGTACATAGAGCTTTGAAATGCTTAAATCTCTACACTGTAACTGAATTTAGATGTCACCATCTGGGCATTGTTATGTGCAGTAGATAGAGCTTTGGAATGCATAAAGTAAAACTTTTTACTGAGAGTGAAGTTAGCTGCTACCATGTGGGTATTGTCTAAGAACAGTATAATCGAGGTACTCAGCCTCTGTATGAGAGAGTGCTGTGGTTAATATCTCTTGAGCATTGTTGGTAAAGCTGTAAGGATTAATAAATCCCTAGATTAAGGGCACATTTGCAACAAAGGTACCCTGAATGCATATTACTCATTCCTAGCCCATGGAGAGATTGTAAAACATAACCCACGCATTCCGAATGCATAGCTTCCCATATCAAATGCGTACACAGCTATTAACACTGATAGCGTCCTTAAATATCCTCTGTTTGTGAGTGTACTTTTGTTAACGACACCTGAGCAGTATTTAACAGCTAAAAGGTAATTTAAATCCTTATATTAGGTGCACATTAGCTACAACAGTACCCTGTAAGCAAATGCCCAGTTCTAAGTGCACAGAACTAATGTAGAATGTATCCTACACATTCAGAACGCATAGAGTGCAATATTGAGTGGGACTATAGTTACTAACACTGCTTGAGTCCTTATGAAGCTCTTGTCTTGAATAAGCATTCGTTTAATGCATGCTTTAACTTCATTTGAAAAGCAGATAGCTAATAAGGTTGTTTCTATAGCACTGTAACTGTTTTAATTCGCTGGACTACTGTAACTGTATTAATTTGCTGAACTAATGCAACTGAAATGTTAATATACTGGCTAGAAAGTAGGTTTTGTATTAGTATGTGATTTAGCTAAGGTTAAACTATCCTACTCTAACACACAGTTTAGAATCTGATAACAATATTGCTAAGTCTTAGACAGGCATACCACACTCACTCACACCCTTACCCCACTAGTGCAACTTCTATCCTAACTGCTAGTTTTCCCTCTCTTACAGATCACAAGTGTACTCTAAAACCAACTACCTGCCTTCCCACCAAATTGAACCCAAAGCCTTCACCATCTCCCAAACTGGGCAAATCCTCCCTACATTCTAAAGGGAATTTTGCCTGTAAAGTCTTGTGAAGTGTAGGTTATCTAAATACTTACCTATTTGTATTACTATACAGTACCTAAGCTATGTGTACTACTTGCTAGCTAAGACTGCCCAGACAGAACCCATCACCTGTGCATTCTATCCCCCCTCACAGTCTTTGTCAACCTGTGTGTGTACTTCCCCACTTGGGCCACTAGAGGGCTGCAAAACCCCAGCAATCTTACATCCACATAAGCTTTTTCCACATTAAAACATCCAATTCTAGACATTAAGGGGAACCCAGAAACCTCAGTCCTTACCTGGCCCAGTTCCATTTAGCCATAAAGTTGTTCTACCATCCAGAACAAGCATTTAGTGCATATAAAGAAAATAGTAGATAGAGAATCAAACACACAGCAAAAGCGTGCAAACTCTAACTAGAAAAAAGGTGCTACTACCTGCTTGGTAGACTAAGGAGGCCTAAACTGATTGTTTTTGCAGTACTCCTCCAGACAGTGCGGCCCCTGCTCTGTTCGCCCTTGCTGTGCTCAGGTTCACTTCCCTCCTCTACCCTACCACCATTCCCACCCACCCGCACATAAATTACCTTTACAGCTATACACGACACCCATACAAAGCCACACCCATCTCAATCATATTACCACAACCAATCCAATCTCACCAATTAATTACCTTACAATCACAAACAACACCTCTCATCATCCACCACACTCACCCCATCCCAAGCACATCTCTCACTCATTACCAAACCAAACCAAACCATGCCAAAACTACCTAAACCCACATACATACACCTCTTACTACTACTCCTAGGTATATCCACCCTCCCACTGCTAACTTCTATCACCAACCACCACAAACAACTTAATTTTACCCACATACCAAGAACAACTACTTCCACTAACATTATTACGACACACCCTTTCACTCAACTAGTCCCATACCACTACCAAACCTTTTTTATTCACCACTTGCACACAGATTGCAGCCATCACACTACCAGTCCCAAACAACTATAAAGAACTTTAAGACCCTAAACAAACTACTTAAACTCTTTCACCTTAGATCCCAACTCGTTAGCTGCGGTGATATACACCCAAACCAAGGCCCACAAGATCTAGAAGCCCCAACCCTCAACCTGAATGATACCCTACTCCACCGAGACAAATCCTCACTGCTCATTTTAAATTTAAATGTCAGAAGTATATTAAACAAAGTCCACAACCTACATGCACTACTCTCCTTTTACCAACCTGAGATAGTCATACTAACAGAGACTTGGCTTAAGCCAGGCAACCACAACAATGAAATCACTGCACCAGGTTACAATATAATTCGTAGTGACAGAATAGGTAAAAAAGGGGGAGGTGTTGCTATAATGTATAAATCTCACCTCATCCTTGAGAAAGTAGACATAACAACCCAGTCCTTAAGAAAGTTGAACTCACTCTAACAAAACTAAAACTTAATGATAGCAAACACATCAACATCATAGGCTGCTACATCCCTCCAGGCAACAATATCCCCATTACAGAAAAACTAGTAGAATGGATATCTAACACCCTCCCCCAGGAAAGCATAGTATTAGGAGACCTTAATATTGACTAGCAATACTGTACCAGTCAAAACCCACTCTCCCATATTAACCTGCACGGTCCAACCTAGATCATCGCCTCCCCCACAAGAACAGACAAGAGAACCAAACATCAATCCACACTAGATTGGATACTCATGTCCCACCCATCGCTGATATCCGTAGCAGGGTGTCTACCAGACACCCTGAGTGACCACCAAGCCACATTTTTACTCAGATCAGAATCACCACAACTGACGTAAATATCTATGCGCCTAATTAGAAACAAAAAAACATTTTAACCGCTCCAAATTTATAAATGACCTAAAAATGTGTAACTGGACCCCTCCCTAAAAAACCTACCTCTTGATGAAGCAGTACTATATTTCAATACTACCTTCTTAAACACCCTTAACCATCATGCCCCCTCCAGAACAACAAGAATTAAAACTAAATATGCCCCCTGGTTAACCCCAAAAACAAAATCCCTCCTCAAAAAAAGAAACAAGGCCTGGACCAACTACCTCAACAGTAAATCTTAATCAAACAAACAAATATATGTTGAACTATGTAACAAAGCCAAAAAACTCACCAAAACAGACAAAACATCTTACTACCAAAAAATTACAGGATAAGCACAGGAACAACCCACAAAAATTTTGGGCAGCAATTAACTCTATTCTACAACCAGGAAAAACAACTACCCCAACCCCAAAAATAGATGACAACCAAGAAGATATCCCCACTCAATTTAATAAATACTTTACAGAAACTATCCAGACCCTTGCAAACAACCAACCCTATGACAACACCCCCACCCCTACAAATGCATCCCCCCACCCCAACTAACAATTACCCCAAGTTCAGCTTCCACCCAGAACCAACCAAATCCATTGAAAAACTACTCCTCAAGCTCATACCAACGTCTCTTGCTGCAGATAAACTACCCGCTGAATACCTCCATCTAGCTGCAGAAGCTGTATCTTATCCTGTCTCCATTCTAATTAACAGATCCATCTCCGAGTGTATAGTACCCAAGCTATGGAAAATATCACATATCATCCCTCTACATAAAGGAGGAACCTCCCTGGAACTCAATAACTACTGCCCTATAGCCATACTACCCCCTCTATCTAAAATTTTAGAGAGGGTAATACACAAGCCACTAATGAAATATCTCCTAGAAAATAATCTAATAGCAACACAACAACATGGCTTTTGACCCTTCCACAGCACCACCACCGCACTAACAGAATTCACCAACATTGTCAATACTCACAGAAACAACGGACTCCTTGTATCTGCCACCTTCCTTGACTTATCCAAAGCATTCCATATGGTTAACCACAATAAACTCCTTCTTTCTCTAGCAACTCTAAACCTTACCACTCCTGCCATATCCTGGTTCAAAAACTACCTAGATGGAACAAAATAAGCTGTAATGTGGCAAAACCAACTCTCCCCCTCCCTACCAGTCACCCTAGGAGTACCCCAAGGCTCCATCCTTGGGCCACTTCTTTTTACCCTCTTCACCAATCAGCTCTCAAACAGTATTCCTAAAGCATCAATTGTGCAATATGCAGGTGATACCACCATAATATGTGCAGCCAAATCAATTGACATCCTTCACTCCCTAACACAAGAATGCTTTTCCCTAGTAGAAACTAGGATCACAAACCAAAGGCTCATTCTGAACCCAAGTAAAACAAAACTACTACTTCTTAGCTCCCACAGAGCCACACCTCCCACTGATTCTTTCATCATCTCCTCCTTTAACAAGACCACAATCACCCCCACAAATCATACCAAACTCTTAGGAGTTGAAATAGATAATCACCTCAGATTTGACCTACATATTTCTATAACCATAAAAAAGTACATAAAAAACTTGGTCTACTGTATTGCAATAAAAAATTCCTCACTGACCACTCCAAAACTACAATAGCAAGAACTCACCTATTATCCACCCTACTTTATGCCTCCCCCATGCTTATAAATCTCCGCAAAACTGACCTAAACAAACTAGATAGTTGCTATAATAAGACAGCCAAATTCGCCACAACCTCTCCCATCAAAACGCATTACTGTGAATGCCTAAAAAAACTCAATTGGCTAGAACTACCACTACTACTTTAACTCAATCAACTATCACTAGCCCACAAAATAATGCATAACTCTGAAAGCACCCCAGCCTTACAAAATCTTTTGCAACCCTATACAACCACCAGACCCTTAAGCTTTAGCACACAAAACCTCTTCAAATTAACCAAACATAACAATGAAGCTGGCAAGTCTGTCTACAGCCACTATATAGCAAAAACTTGCAACTCCCTTCCTATCCACATAACTGACAACAAATCCCCATCTCAGTTCAAGAAACTTGTTAAAACTCACTTTTTAAATAATCACTTGTGCTCCTGTATCCCCCGGGGCTAATATCTCATTATAACACCTCACCAAACCTAAGTAACCCTACTAAGCTAACCACTCATATTACTGCATCCACTTAGGACTGTTGATCTACTGCTCATCCCATCTCTCAAGGAGTTAAGGAAAACTACCCCAGCAGTGTTCTGCTGTCCATAAGTAACTAAAACCAGAAGAAGACAGATTGTAAATCAATTTGTCATCCTTCTCAACTAAAACCAGGAGAAAACATTTAGTAAATCAATTTGTTAGAGAATGAATGTATCTGATCTGCTAGTTAATGTGTATGTTAAAGTCTTTTCTATGAAAATTGTATGTCAAAAGTCTGTCCTTCTCAACTAAAACCAGGAGAAGTCATATAGTAAATCAACTTGTTAGAGAATGAATGTATCCTATCTGCTTGTTAATATGTATGTTAATGTCTCTTCTATGAAAATTGTTATGTCAATAATATGTCCTTAAAACTATGTTTTGTAAAAATGTTCTCTTGGAGCTTTTCTCCCCAGGCCTCCACTGAAAATAGACTTGTAATCCAGTTGGACTCTCCTGGTCAACAAATGTAAAATAAATAAATAAATAAATATCCAATAACCAGACAGTGACCAGAGACGAGTATCAGACATTGTACCCTGTGTCTGTAAGGTAAACACCGTAAATACTATGCCTACTCCAACCCCTCTCTCATTATACCAGTCCCAGAGGAAGACGGCATCAACTTTTCTAATACACAATACAAATCCAATGGTGACATTGGTTCCTGTAGTTGTAGTACATGTTGGAACATACTTTAAGAAATGCCTCAATTCATCTAGAAGGTAAACAGCGTAGAATGAAGCCTTAATGAAATTTTGATATGGCATTAATGGAAGACTAGCTACATCCTCAGCCAAGATTATATGTTGGACAGCAGAACACATAATGACAAGATAGCAGAATATAACAGGAGAAGACAGGTTAAAACAGCAGAGCATATATGAAGAAAACAATTGAAGCGTAAACTTCAAGATTTGCTTGAAAAATATTAATCATTGTTGATGTATAACTTTGATGTATTGATCAGCTGTGGACCTATGTAAATAGTTATTTGTTTGCTTTATAAATTATTTATTTATTTTTTTTAAACCAAATTAAAAAAGTTAAGAATAAAAAAAAAAAGAAAGCAAGTGAATACAATAGAGCATATAAAGAATGAGGGCAGAGTAATGACTCATTCCTTTGGCTATAGCCTGCTTATATTTAGATTTTGAAGGTGTTACACCTTTGTGAAGACATTATGACCCTAACGCCTCATTTAGAGAAGTAAGGATTAATAACCACTATTGGAAGTGAAGAAGCCAAGTAGTTAACTACAAGGGCTAAAGTAATGGGTGTAATCTGCCTTATGGGTGAGTCACAAGTATCTTAGTTGGATGCAGTTGTATAGGCTTCTCCACAAAGTAAGGCAAATGAAAGGAAACTATATCTGTGGAGTCCAATATGGAGTGAAAAGAAGAGGAACCATATCTGCTGTGTCCAATATGAAGTTATGAGGATTGCCTTGGCTTGTGCACTTTTGTTTTGTGGATGAAACTTTTCATTAGAGGAAATGGTTGGAAGATGTACAGGAATCTGGGCAGGACCTCTACACAACATTGGCCTTTTAAGTGTTCCCCGTGGAGGGATGAAAGATTGCATTTGGCATTGGTAGAGGACACAAATAAGAAACAGCAAGGTTTGCCCCAATATTGAAAGAATTTCTGAGAAACCAAGCAACAGAGGGTCCAGTTATGAGGCATTAGCAATTAATAGCTGAATTTACCTCCCAGAAAATTTGACCCCCTTGGAATGTCTTGGGCCAGCAGAAAATTGTTGTTCAGTGTAGTCCATTCCTAAACTCTCACAGCTGCTCCCTATAATGGTAAAAATGCGTTCAACCCTTGTTTACTGATACACCAGTCTACTGCCATGTTTTCAAAATGAATGACAGTCACTTCCTGATGAATGGAATCCTGGATGGAATGGAGTATCAGAAGAACTGTCCTCATTCCCAGTGTGTTTATGTGTAAAGATACTTAAGACACCATCCAGACACTTTGAAATGTCTGCCCATTTTAATGCCTTCCACTTTAGGGCTCATATATCCATAGCGATTCTCACAAAGGGTGTGAGTAACTGAAAATTCTTGCCCATGGAAAAGCTGGGTGGTGGTTCATCCACCAGTCTAGATGCTTCTTGCAAGCTTTAGATATCTGTACATAGTGAGAAAAAGAATCTGTAGTTGCAAAGCACTTGAATCTGAGTGTCATGTGATGCCTGGGATGACCCATCATAGTTATAACAGCAACCAGAACACCCAGTACCTAAAGACAGCAATGTCAGCAGGCATTTGGTACAATTAATAGTATGGATTTCTTCAGCTGTGGAGTGCACATCTGTCAGTAGATGTGTCCTGCATGTTATGGTACTGCAGGCAATGAATATCACCACCAGTAATGGTAGTAGACAAGACATTGCAAGGTTGACTGTGGTCCTTAAGAAACAAAATAACAAAGTCAGAGACACCCATGTGGTTACCAAAATGTGAAATGAAGAATTAGCTAGGAGCCAGTTATCTATGTAAGTGGAGATGTTGGCTCCTGGTGCACAAGCACTTAGTGACCACCATGGGGGCTTAGTCAGAACCAGATGGAAGAGTCAGAAAATGGTATAACTGGCTCCCACTTGGAACAGTAAATGTCCTGGGCTCCAAAGCAATTCTAATCAGAGGATATGCAGAAATTCTGCAGCTTTAAAAGCCATATCCAGTGTTCTTCAGCAAAGCTTGGAAGTACTGACTGAACATTAATAACACAAAAGGTTTCCAAGAGAATGAAGGTGTTGAGACTTATGAGGCTCTTGGTCTCCTTTTGGCATTAAAAAAAAGATCTGATGTAAAACAGATCTTTTCTGGGCTGGTGGGATCTCTTTGATGGCTCTTTTATGGCCCCTCCTTGTATTTGTATTTGCCAGTCATGGTCATAGGTATATAGATTAGCTTTACAGGTAGTTACTAGGCATGTGACCAGGAGATGATTGAGGGGCCTAGTCTACTTTCCCAATTGCACCAGAGTAGCCCCTGGTTAAGTGACTTGCCTAGAGTCACACAGTGTGCAAATAGAGGGTGAAAGATTAAAATCTTGGATTACATCAAGCAACTTGTTAACAGTTCATAGCCTTAACCCTCTGCACTGTCATCACAGCATGGGTTGATGTTCTGTGGCAGCTTAGTACTCTGTAAGCTCTCTACCCTCCTCAAGTTGTACCACTCTTCTAGTAAACATGGTATATCCCCCAAGTCAGGGTTGCCATTTCCCCATACTATTAACAATGTTTTCTGACTACAGAAGGGTAAAAGACCAGACAGTAACCACTGTTGCCTGGATAAATGTGTTTTGTATGTGTTACACCCTAAGTTCAAATTTGCTGATATCACCTAGTATGCTGGACATGAGGAACAGTATCCCAACACTAGGCTCAACAATGGACCCGCATACATCGCAAGCCCAAACTGCAGGGCCAGTGGAAACTACGGCCCAAACTGCAGAATCCTATATAAACGCATTCTACGGACATCTCCAGGAATGCATGGATCATGCTATCCCAAACAAAACCAAGACCCAATCATCCAAAGGCAGGCGTCCAGCCTGGTGGACACCTGCCATAAATAAACTGTACAACAGAAGGAGGAAGCTACTACATGATAGAGCAAAACCCCTAATAGGGAAGGCATCTCTGATCAGTACTAGCAAAAAATTACGAACCCTCATAAAATCCTCCAAGGCAAGCTTCGAGAGAAAAATTGCACAGGACACCAAAGACAATCATAAGGCTTTTTTCAGTTATGTTAGGAACCTGGGATGCAACTCCCAGACTTGTTCTGAGTTGATTCTAAATGACAAAAAATACACTGAACCCACAGACATCGCCAATATCCTGGCATACAGGTTCAGTGCAAACTTCTCCACCCCCCCCCCAAAAGAGCAAGTATCTGTCCCGGCAGAGGGCTGCCTCCCAAACATCTCTGATGCTCAGGTGAAGGCTGCCCTCTCCAAAGCAAAAAATACTGCTTCCATGGGACCAGATGGTGTTCCAGGTTGCATGCTACATGAACTCCAAGAGGAACTAATCCCTCAAATAAAACAGCTATACAATCTCAGCCTCACTACAGGATATGTGCCCACAGAATGGCGTACAGCAACAGTGGTCCCACTCCACAAAGGTGGAGCCTCTACGGACCCTGGAAACTATCTCCCCATAAGCCTGACTAGCTTAGTCTGCAAGGCTATGGAGAGGATCATCATGGAGCTCATAAACAAAGACATTGGGGACCTACAGACACTAGATCCTACCCAGTTCGGCTTTGTCAAGGGCAGATCTTGCCTTTTGAACCTGGTTGACTTCTTCGAAACAGTCACCAAAGCCATAGATGAAGGGAAGGTAGTCCACACAGCCTATCTGGACCTTGCAAAGGCATTTGACACAATACCCCACTCGGGCATCATAGATAAGCTATCCAGCTTAAATATAAACCCCTATGTCACAAGATGGGTTGCAAACTGGCTCAAAGACAGAACCCACAGAGTGAGAGTTGCTGGAGCCATGTCAGACTCGAAACCGGTCACAAGTGGCATCCCACAGGGTTCTGTCCTGGGACCACTCTTGTTCGGTATATACTTTTCCGAGGTACAGGCAAACATGGGAGGACTATGGCTCACCAAGTTCGCAGACGACTGCAAACTGGGCACCATAATCGACTCTCCAGCTGACACAAACAACCTTCAAAAAGGTCTCACAGAGACAGATAACTGGTGCCAGCGCCATGGTTTAAAGCTAAATGCCAAAAAATGTATAGCCATACCCTTTGGCAAAAACAATGTGCCCACAAATTACCACATAGGCGGAAACCCATTAAGTACAAAGAAACTTATTAGGGACCTGGGGACCCAAGTTGATAGCAATCTCTCCTTTGAAAACCACATTGCCAAAGTGGTTAGAAAGACCTTCTACATAGCCCACCTCATCACGAAGGGTTTCACATCTAGATCAAGAGAGGTAATCGTGCCCCTTTATTCATCCCTTATCAGGCCCATCATAGAATACAATGCCCCTTTTGGGATGTACCTTACCAGACACCTGCAGCAATTAGAAAGACCCCAAAAGTATCTCACCAAGAGGATCAAGGGTCTCAAACAGATGCCATATGCTGCTCGGTTAAAAAACTACAGCTCTACTCAGTTGCATACCGCCTACTTCGAGGCGATCTATGCCTGACATACAAAGCTATGTCAAATCCAGAATTAATGGACATGCTCCACCTCAGTAAATCTAAATCCCTTAGAGCCACACGAGGGACTTGAACCTCAGCACAGAAATAAATAGAACTTGCTGGAGGGACAGCTTCATAACCCAGAGGCTCCCTTCACGCTGGAATAGAATTCCAGTTCATGTGAGGCAGAGCACCTCACTGAATCTCTTCAAGAAGAATCTCGATAGGTGGATGGGGGATCATAGGTTTGTCCCAGGGATTACTCCCGTGCCACTATTAGACAGAGGTACAGTAAACTAAACCTTAAAAAGGGCACAGTATACTCAAATCAAGGGGTGGCGTAAGCCATACAGAATCGGGCTAGGCTTATAATTGCCCCAGGGTAGATAGCGTAGTATGAAGCTATGAACCTATGAACCTACCTCTTAGTCACCCAATCTGGCATCTACACTAGATCTAGATGAGTATTTCTCCAATGCCAGTATGTTATCCCACCCCACCCTCCAGGAAAAGGCTGGCAGAAGTAGAAAAGGCTAGCATAAATTTCTGTCATCCCTTCCCATCTCCATGATAGATCCAACAGGCACCTGAGCCTCTAATCAAACTCAGGAAACCTGGATTGTTTGCAGGGATTTATCCTTCTATGCCAGTGGGGCTGGCTAGGCCTCCCTTCCTGCTGCTTATAATGGGATGCGATGTCTACCAAGGTTAAAGACTGCTGGCTTGGCATCATGTGAAATGGAATCTGATATAACCTGGGTATGTCTTTCCTTATTCACTCATCCTTTGTGATCAACTGCCAAACACAAAGGTGAAAGAGCAGATAATCCCCAAAGAGGGACAACCCGGCAATGCTTCAAGACCACTGTTGTTATTCATCCACAGGTAAATGTTGCTTCATGATGACTGTGAAGATCCTTTTCCTCTGAGCCAATAACTTATCCAAAAATTATTCCAGCAGGTACCTCTAAAGAAGAATACAAGGTTAATGCGCCCCCCCCCATTTAGAGAAGTCAAAAGGGACATACTGTGACTGGCTATAGCGGGGAAAAGCACCTTATGGTTAGACATTTGTAAACTTCCAGCTGTACACCACTTTTTCTGACTGACTGAGTGTATTCTGAATGACACATTGGTCGACAGATTTTGTTTCCTTTATTTTAGTTATGTTTCTATATATTAATTAGATCTTTTTTAGTTTTAGCTTTTGTTCACTGCAGTTTTCTTTTGATCAGATTATCTGTTTAACTTGAATATATGCATTTGCTAGTATCAGTACCTGCCAGTTTTCTTATTCAGTTTACCCTTCAAATTAGAATTTTTTTTTTGCTTGTTTTTCATATTGTTGTTCTTTTGTAAATGAGATCGCATAGGTAGCCCTCCCTCTGCAGAGAGACAGGCACTTCCACTTTATCTGGTCCCCTTTTCTTAACTGAAGGCTCACTTTGAGGGGCAAGTGGCCAGTTTAGCTAGTCTGACCTTAAACATTGAATTGTCTTGGTCTGGGATTTTATCATAATATACATCCTTGGGATTCTGTCTTGAGTTTTCATTTTGACTAGTACTTCACATTTATTACAGTATGCTTGGGCCAGTGAGTTTCTCTTCTGTCCTCCTACTGTCATACTGAGATTCTTGGAGGATATTTTTGACCATTCCACTTTGATCCTATTGCTTCTGTTTTATCCTTGTGTGACTCCATCTTTCTACAATATCTGGTACTGGTTTTATAATGTATTTTTGCTTTAAGTTTTGGTATCTGATGAGGTCCTGTTCGTATGAGACAAAAACAATTACATGTCCATTGGGGGCTTGACAATGGGAAGGGAAGGTTTTCCCCTGACCCAGGCTGACTGAAGGGGGTTAATGTTTGTCTAGGGTAAGCAAAGATGCAATCTAGTTATTGACACAAACCCTGGCTGAGAGTGGGGCATTGGGGCAGTTGTCACTTTTCTTTCAGACCTTTTGCTCTGGCAGACTTCTTGAGGTTTGGAGACTGCACAGACATGAGAAGCAGTTTAATGCTAGGGCTAGACAGATTATTCCCTTTTTGAGTCCTACACATGCAGAATACATTGGCCTTATATTCAGTGGAACATCCAACAAATGGACTTTCAAATCAATAATTAAACATTGACAGCCAGAAGAATAAAGCATACATTTTCAAAAGTATTTCCAGCTAACACATCTGAATATAATGATATATGTTATGTGTAACTGTTTACAATTGTGTATGCATTAATATTGGAATGCCAGCAGCAAGTTTTTTTTTTGTTTATACCTCAGTATACAAAAGTCGAGTAATTATCTAACATATGGATAAACTTAATGAATTATTCAGAATCAATACCTGTCATGCATCAAAAGTAAAGTCATGGCAGTTAAAAGGAAGACAAAGGAGTGACACCAGTAGATAAATCCTACACTCTTCTTTAAAGGTACCCCATCAAAGAAACACCTAAGTAGCAGTTACAGCCATTTTGGTTATCAGTCTATTTTCTTCCTCAACAGAAGTGTAGTTATTTCCCCTTGGCAGGTTACAGTATTTTGGAGAATTTTGATCACCCACTCTCCCTTACTGTTAGTTTATTTTTGGGTTATACTTTAGGGTTAGGGGTTAGCGCTAGCATGCATTACTGAGGTGATCCTATTCAGCTAAATTGGAGGCTAGTGTTATGGAGTCTGTTTAGTGTAAATATTGGGAAAGGAAATGGTAATCCATTTGTTACTAAGGTCATTAACACCCATTCTTTCTACCCCATTACAGCTTGCAAAATAGCCTTCCTTAAAGTTCGTTTATTTTTTTTTTTCTGTGTTTTGTCTGTTATAGACTGTTTCCTGTAGCATGGCTATGTGCAGTTTTACTTTCCTTAGATATTTAAGGAATCTTGTATGCTTAACTGGGTCAGTTAACTTATTTATTTTCTAACAAGCTATTCTTAATTTGCTAAATCCATCATGATATACCTTCTTATTTACTCCATTTTGCATCCCTTCAGTTTGTCTCACTAGCAGGTGTATAAGAACCTTCTATGTTCAAAATGCTTAATCATTTCTTTGTTTATCTTATAATTTCCCATCCTTTCTTTTTCCCCTTGAACAGAGGCAATTAACTAGATCAAACAGAAAATAATAAGTTTAATGGAAGCCAAAAGGGGGTGTAATGAAGAAAACTGTCTTGCTAAATGAGTCAGTAGAAATGATGTTATTTACGCAATAACATATTAAATGAGCCAACAGAAATTATGTTAGCAACACAATATGGCTAGTGCTTTGTTCATGAGTCCTGCTTATGGAAGCTATGATGTAATGATGAGAATATTGAAACATGTTGAAAATGTAAAAAATGTAGAAACCAAGGAAAATTATTCGATAAAAAAACAAAAATGACTTCAGCTATATATATTTCAAATATTTACATTTATGGCTATGAAAGTGAGAGCATCGGCCATATTTATGCCACCCTTCCAAAAGACATTAACCCAATGACAAAAGAGGTATGAGATGTATTCATAATTCCTTGAACCTGAGTTTGACATTAAGTCATCCCTCACCCCACACTTGGTACATATGTCTAGTCTTTAAATAAATGCTTTTAGTCTGCCACCTTAACTCAAGACAAACTATTCTACTAACTTTTCATTCTTTTTCAATTAAATTCAGTTATTAACATTGCATAATGAAATAACCTGCCTTTAAAACTTAGTTTTAGAGTACTTCCCTCTTACCTTTTAGCCTAGAAGTTCAGTTGCAGCCTCTGTTACCCTCGTGTGCTGCACGTCATCGATAATCTAATACCATCTGCTGAATGCATGCAGTCTCTTGGACTATGTCTTCTATTTCATTCTTCTACAACCACGAAAAATGAAACCCACTTTCATTAATTCATTTATTATATTCACAAATATGCAAACATTTCTTTAAACTCAGTGTGACACATTTTATTAAATCTGGAGTTCTATTACAGCTTTGTCATGCTTTTAAATCTCTCACCTTGCAGGTGTTCTGCTGTCTACTGCTAGATATGAGCAGTGCCTCTAAGTTTCTTTAATTGGCAGCTTTCTAGAAATAGTTTAGTGGCATGTATAGCATTCCGAACATGGCATTCTGTCAGTTTAGCTTGTTTTATGGCAGTTATCATGACAATGAGGGGGATTCCTGGCTTGCGGCCATTTGGTTTGTATTTTGCTAGTGAGTTTCTCACATTAGGTCAAAAGTTATGACTACAGACACATCCTTTTTCCTTTGCATTTTTTCAAGAATGAACTGAACGTTTTGACTTATGTAATGCAGACTAATAATATAATCAAATATAACCAATTTTACATAAGTTTAGACAACAAATCAACTAGCTAAAGGGAAAACATAACAGTATATTTATCAGAAGCCATTTTATAGTAATTCAGTCATAGTAAGATGTTCATTTTGCTTGCATTTATAGGATCATAGGAATTATGAAGCAAGTTAAGCCTAAAGACCATGTGTGCTTTGCAAATAAAGTCTTTAAGATGTACCCTCATGTCCAGAAGCCAAAAATATGTCAGGGCAGAGATGAACTTTTGAGTATCCATCCAGTTATCAAGGTTAGTTTTCAAAGAGGCAATGCAGGGGGCAATTTGTTCCAGAGACAGGGCAACCGTGGGTAATGAATCTATCAATCCAATGTGTTCTGTTTAAATGAGTGTTTGTGTAGCAAATTCCTCATGTGAAGGTATAAAAGATCCATTAGGTGGGGGTCTTTGATGGCACAGAATGCCAGGCATACATCTTCACAAAGGAGTCTATAAGAGAAACAGCAGACAAATAGGGCTTCTAGACTGATTTAGTACCTAAGGGTTTTTAAGCCAATGATCCTTTTTGTCAGAAATCTTTGGGGCTATTCTAGGTGCATGATATGTCTGTCTAGGTATATGTAGAAAGTGGTACTGAACTCATAAACTGATCATATTTTAGCAGAGGTCAGGGGACAATAACATCCTTTGACCGATATGGGATACCTTTGGAAATCAGTTGTGCAGGATGGAAAGATTTCCTAATTACTGTTACATTTTGGTCAAACGCAAGGTAATTGCCAACCCAGGTGATGAGATCCCTCATTACCATGTCTATGTTAAGTGAGGTACTGACTGTGGTGTATGTTATACAAGAAGGTTAATTTCCAAAGGTTGCAGTGTTGCACTTTTGTACATTTAGTTTGGCATCTTCTTCATTACACTATTGGTTTGCAGGACTACAAGCACTTCTGAATCAATGGGAGAATGGACTATGACACCCAGCTTGCAGTCATCAGACATTTGGCTAACCCTAGCTCAGGGTCTGTGATACAGAGGACTGAGAAGTTTATACCGAAAAGGAGGGTTCCCAGTACTGAATCCTGAGGTACTTCATTTGGTTATTTTTTCACTTTATAATGTGGCACCTGACACTTTAATTGCCTGAGTTCTGACTTCAGCCAGATTACAATCCCTCTTTTCATCTAAGTTTCTAACTTTAGTTGTATTAGCTTGTTTACAATGTCAGCATAAGGCACAGTGTCCTAGACCTTGGTCAGATCCAGATATACAGTGTGGACTGAGTAGTCAGTCTCCACTGCCTCTGTTACCTTCTCAAATAAGTTTACCTAGTTGAGTACATATGTTCTGCCCTTGACAAAACCAAACTTTTCTGGGTCCAATTGTATGAGTTTTTAATATCGTAGCTTTTTAGGTCAGATACAATACTTTCCCTTGCCTTGTAAATTATGCTGGTTAGGTTGATGGGCCTGTAATTCCCAGTGTCTAAGGTGGAGTCCATTTTGTGCAGGAACATTACTACAGATGTTTTCCAAACCTCAGGCAGATACACAGTAGCTAGACATAAGTTAAACAAATACACTAAGGGATCAGTGAGGCACATCTGGCACAATTTATTAGGCATTTGGGTAAATTATCTGGACCCATGAAAGTGTTGCTATTAGTTTAGAGGACAGCTGGGACATGTTCCATGATGATATAAGGAGATGACTGTGACCTGGGGATTTGTGGGATTTCAATAACTACTTCTGGAGTAAAACTACAAATAAATATGTCACCAAATATGTATTTATAGTCAGAGTTGATAGTGCCATTTTGGATTGGTTCCACATATTGCAAGGTGATATTTCCCAGTTTTCTAATGTAACTAGAAAATTCACCACAGGGATCATCTCTGTGGCACTGTTTGACAGGGGCACAGAAAAATCATTTTCTTGGGTGGCAAAAGCCAGGGAATCTTTTTGGCTAGTCTTATATAGGCCCCCAGGGCCAATAGCCTAATACCTACCTATGCACCTATGAACTAAAGAAAAGATTTGTAAATGCCTTTAGCTTCTGATGCCAGTTTTAGATCATGTTCAGTTTTGATCTTTCTGATGGTCATTTTTAATTCCTTGCTGATCTTTTAAGTCATTCGTGTGGATAGACTGCCACTGAAGAATATTTATTTCATATTGTTATACAGGTTACTTATAGTGTGATATTATCTTCTTGTGTAGACTGCTAGATCTATAGACTGTTTTATGTAGGAAAAGAGTTTAGGATTCAGCTATAGTGGGAGTGTGTCAACATTGCAAGTAAACGTAGATAGCTCACTATATAATTTAAGCAAGTTTGTCTGCTTAAAGTTCTTGAATTCAAAATTATTTTCTGTTGTGAGGTTGGTGGCTTTAAAGGAGAGGGTTACAAACTGATGGCCTGACTTAACTATGGTACACTGGTACACTTGGAAGGCAGTGTTGGTGAGTACCAGTTACAGAATGCTTTTGACCCTAGATCTAAGGAGTTGTTGCTTACTAGACCTAGGAACCTTTGGGAATACTCATCTCTAGAGGTGTAGGTACATCTGTTAATTGATGAATAATTGAAATTACCCAATATAAAGGTACTTCTGTTAAGGATAGCTCACTAAATACATTTAGGAAGCTATCATGGTCTACTGATGATGTGGACAGTGTGCTTTATTAGGCTATAAATTGGTAGTTATTCTTAATAAGGGTAAGTTGGAGTTCAGTAAGTTCAGTATCAGGTTCGTGGGGGATATGCCTAGATGTGATATTTCTGACAAATATGGAGAATCCTTTACAGCTTCCATCAGGTATGAATGCATGGTATGCTCAGAATACAGGTAAGGGGGAGTGCTGTCCTTGTATTGAAATCAAGTCTCAGCTACACCACAGACATGGATGTGTTCTAAATTCAGGAGAGCCTCAAAATCACTGTGTGTGTTTAAGAGGTCTGACAATACAAAGAACAACCTTGGTGTGGTTATAACTAGGTTTTGCAATCACTATTCACTATGTTGGAATGCTCACTTGTCAGATTTGGCCTAAAGAAAGTATTATGGAAGCAGCAAGGGCTTTGGCAAATCCATGGAATCCATGGAATGAGAGGTGCTGATGATCTCTAGTGATGCAGGTTGGCCTGTCTTCCATCTCCTTTCAAGCTGCCATGGTAAAACACTACAATGACACCAACATCTCAGCCACCATTAAAGTCAGTTATTATGTGTGTTTATATTTAGGAGTTATTCTGGGTGAAGGTAGGATTACACTCAGGGATAGAGTCTTGCCTGCATCCAGCACATCCATGATGAGATCCAGTGTGTTTCTCTGTTTATCCCTCAGGACTGAGCACTTCAAGTCATTCACTCCTGCATAGACACTGACTAAGTATTCACATTTGCCCATTGTGAAAGACTGAAGAGCCCTTGAGGCATCATAGATCCTTGTGACAGAGAGAGAGAGAGAGAGAGAGAGGGGCAAATAACTATTACTCTGTCCTTACCCAACCTTGTGAGCATGGTGTTTGTGTGCCTAACAATACAGTCACCAATTATTAAAACACTTCTACTTGTATTCTTTGAGTTTGTTGCAGGGCCCACAAGGTGGTGACCACTTGCTATGTTGCTCTGAGCTTGAGGTAGTGACCAGATGCCAGTAACTCATTGCTATGTGGCTCTGAGCTTGAGGAATTTCCAACAGGCTGGTTACTCTTTGCATTGGTCTGAGCTTATGATAGTGCTTATTGGCTGGTAACTCTTTGATATGTGAGAGGGTGGTGATCTATAGTAGTACATGTGTGCTGAGATTTGATCCTCTTAGATCTAGGAGGTTTTGCAAGTAATATTTTTGCAACCTCAACAAATGTTGGTTTGTTGGAAGATATATATGTGTGGATGGTGCTGCGTAGAGTATACTGAACTTTAAGTTTCTTGTTAAATCTTCCCATCTTTCTGAACTAATTGAAGTTTATGGTTTTGACTCGTTCCTTCATCTTCTTGCCTGCCACAAACACTTCCTTCTGTCTCTTCCCCTTTTCTATGTAAATAATGGAAAGCATTTCCCTGTCTCTATTAAGTGACATTATTGGATTTGCTTGCAGTGGTTGTGCATTGTTTCTTGCTGTATTCTGAAACAGTTGCAGGTTGTTTTGAGTGCCCTTGCATTCCTTTACTTATCTAAACAGTATTTCTACAGCTGAGTATGTTTTCAGTCTGCCGTGGTATGAAAACATACTTTTAATAAGGCAGGGTACTGCAACTTGAATTACAAGAAACTCTCATTGTTGGGGTGAGCACGTTCCCTCTTTTTCAGAGAAATTATTACCTACAAATACTTGGGCTCCCTTACCTACTCTTTAATGCTTGCACACCTGAAACAGACTATCCAAAAATTTCTCCTTCAGCTGACAGGATTAAAATGGGTAATATAACCTAGTTGCTTCATCAATTGCACATTTCCACATGCATAAACTTTGGGGCAGATTCAATAAAGCCTGCTGAGACCATGTGCATGTCATGGCATGATGCACACACAATAGAACACCACTCTGGATTCAGTGCAGAGCCTACCAAATGCAGTAAACATTGTGGCATGCTAATTACATCACAAGCAGTTGAATTGTATGCTAATGAACAATTCAAGATGGAGGAGATACTTCAGCAAGCTATATGTAGACTCAGTGTAGGTTTTCCCTATGAATTCTGTGGATAATTTTGCATTTGCTTGTATGCACAATGATTTTCATTCTCTGCTGCAAAGCTGTTTCTGTGGCAAAGAGGGCTAAAACACTCTTACTGTGTTTTGAAGACTCGTTAGTGTCAGAGTTCAAATCCAGACTTGTGTAAAAATCTTTCATGTGTACTAACATATTTTGTAGTGTTGTTTATTTTATAGATTTCTTTTCTTTATTTTTTTAATGGCAGTATTTGCATGGTACATGGCTTAGTGCAAACACGGGAAACAAATAATTGCAATAAATGTTACATGATGTACTTCTTTGATAACCAATACATCAACTACACCTGTGAATCACCTGTGTGTATCTTACATCTGATAAACACGTTGAACATTGTGTTTGCACTGGTTTGCGCGTGTTTGCTCAAAGCTGCAGTGAGTTTGGCCTTCTGCCCTTACTCTACTGTTTTCCAAATACCTGCAAAGAGACTACAAAAGATAAGGTCTTATTTTCAACTGTTTTCTGCACTTTCTGATTAACTAAAAACAATATTTGCTGCATATCTCTTTGCTTAAACTGTGCAACTGTATTTTACTGCATTTTTTTAGATTGTCTGCTAATTGAATTCCTCTTACAACTATAATTACTGTTCATTTGCTTGTTTGTCCATTTTAATTGTTTACTTCACTTAAAAAAACACTAGCATGGACTAGGTTCAGGTTTTTGCTGAATCTAGTACTGTTTGTGACCTTTGGAGGAATTGATGGTTACAGATGTTTGCTGTCTAGCCTTGCAAATATTACCTAAACCAGAGCTCATCCCTCCTAAACTTACTAATACCTGACCCTGCTGTATTCCATCTTCAACTGTTATAGCCAGACCAAGATTATTCCTTGGACCATGAACTGTCAGTTTCCCGCCTTTTCTCCTACCAGCCTGTTTGACATGGGTCTACCGAGGCAGTATAGCAACTGCCTCATATACACTGACAACCCCCTACTTCTAAATCATTCCTGTACCATTTGTGAGAGATGCACCTACATCGTGAATCTGGAATCAAGGCTCTCTTGTGCAATAGATAGCAATACAGAGCAGGTTGTCAGCTGACCTACCATCCACTCCAAATATCTTAGTCACAGGAGACTGTAGTGAGACACACATATGTCCCCTTCACCAGTCTGAACAAGGCGAAAGTTACAGTCAGCTGTCATTCTGGTGCCAGGATTCAACAGATCACACAGGCACTCAGGTCTCTGAACCGCATGTACTGTTATGATTCAGTCATAGTACATGTTGGTGTGAACAACATGAGATGTACCTCTCTGGACTACATGACGTTTGACATGATTCATTCTCTGATTATGTGTCACAGGCAGGTATGTCCCTAGCCTTGAGCATCCTCACCTAGGATGATACCGCAATATAAACAGAAAATCATTGACTTCAATAATTGGCTTAGTTTCTGGTGTCATTCTATGGAGATCTAGTTTCTGTCAGCCTGGGATGACATGATCGATAGACCTTGATGGTTTGCCAGAGATGGTCTTCATCTATCACCTATGGGATTTTGGCTACTGGCAAAGGCTCTTGCAACCCCCATAGTGCATTTTTTAGGTAATGTCAGAAGGACAAAATTCCCGACTTAAAAATTTCATCATAAAACAACTTAAGGTTATGCTGCTAAATGCTAGAAGTCTTAAAATGAAACTGCACTCACTGAAAGCAGTCCTCACCTTATAAGATGCTGATATCTGTGCAGTCATGGCGACCTGGTTTAAGGCAGTGGAGAGCAACCAAGCCATACCAGGTTACACTTCCTACCACACATTCAGACCATGAACAGAAGATGTGAAAACTAAAGGAGGTGGTGTATCAATATTCATTAAAGATAAATACACCTCCAGGTTTGATTACCTGGAGACAATTCAGGTGCAACTAATTGTTGTTAGGGCACCTATTTAAATCATTGCCAGCTATAGGACCCCCTCCATGAATCAAGACACCCAGTCTGCCTACTTGGATCTACTGGAATCCATCAAGATACATCCAAACACCATGACACTGGGTGATTTTAATTACCTATCCACTAACTGGGTAAATTACTCATGCTCAAACTCACTTGCCCAAAGGTTCCTCGAGTTCATCAACTCCAGTGCCCCAGACCAGCTGGTGGACACCACAACTAGAGACAACAACATCTTGGATCTGGTGCTTACCAGTATGGGGGACCACTGTAGCATCCCCACTGTGAGGTCTTCCCTTGTCAGATCTGACTGCAAATCAGACTCATTTGAAGTAACTATCACACCAGACCCCCTCCCCCAGCAACAAATAAACTAAAACACTTCTCCAAAGCAGATTATATCCTTCTAAGATATGGTATAAATAGCTTCACTGCACCTCCCCCCCTCAGATGGAACTGGCAACTATGCCAAGTCCTACACCAATGCTTTTACAGACACCTGTATAACTGCACTGATGTGGTCACACCTGATAGGACCAAAATAAGCTCTTCAATGAAGAGAAAACTTGCTTGGTGGACAACTGCCATTAACAGGCTTTACAATAAAAGGAAGAAACTGTTGTCCAATAGTAAGAGAGAGAGAGAGAGAGCAAGCCCTAAACTGAAAATACTCCCACCTCAGCTTAAACAAGCAAATAAGACTTCTTATGAAGTAATCCAAAGCAAACTATAAATTCAAATTAGCATTCTCAACTAAGGATGACCATAAGGCATTCTGTAGTTGTATCCACAGTCTAAAAGGTAAGACCCAGATTTGTACCAAACTGGCCACTGAGCCTGTGGATATAGCAAACCTGTTAGCCAACAGGTTTTGTGAAAACTTCACCCCTCCCCCCCCGTCCCCAGCACACATACTCCATGACATTCCTTCCACCTGTCGTACACCTTCTCATTTAGACTCACAGTCAACAGTTATTTCTAATTTATGTGAGTTTGTTTCATTAACAATTCTGTTTCTGGAATATTATCAAAAGTTTGTCTACTACCTACAACTCCATGCTGATAATTTTCTGTTAGTTGAGGTAGACATTTCATGAGTTATGCTGCAGTGATGGACACAAGCTAATTACGATACTAGTTTAACACAGAGGTAGGTCTATTTAATGAGGGCACATTTAACATTGGCCTTCCTTTGGCATAACTGCTGCTATTGCTCTCTCCCAAGAAGGAGGTATATCTTAATTATCTAGGACCAAGTTAAACTACTTTAACTAAAGATGCTAACTTAACTCTACATACCTCAAATTGTATGTCATTACTACCCAATATTTTCCATGAATCATTCCTTTTATTGTATCTAAAATTTCTCATTAGTTACAGGGCAAGCACCATATCAAACCCTTCTCTAGTCATCCTAGGCAAAACCAATCCTTGCGAATATTCATATATGATGTCATCATATTCTCCCCATAATGTCTGTAGTGAGTAAATGTGCTGTAATAATCATATAACATCTCTCTTCCCTGACCAAAGTGTTACATTCTCTCTGTACAGGTCCACTGTAATTCATTATTATCTAGACAGTCTCAGCCTCATGGCTTTTTATAAACTGAATTGCAAAAATACTTATTGCTAAGGATTTGTTTCAAAAATGTATATTTATTCTCCACAAACACTCCACTTTTCTTATTCAATGTATCAGCCCACTTTGATAATTACTTTTCACTACTATAAAATGTATTTTGAATCTCCAATAATTCATCCCATTTAAATTTTAAAGCATTCCTATGTTTTCAAAGAGAAGGTCATTATATGCTTTCACATCATGCATTATTTTGTATTTGAATATTTCCTAAACAATGTTCATTAATTTGTAACTGATCCACATTAGTGTCAAGTAAACTAGTCAGTCATTCAACACTCCTTTTTCAAACACAATAGGTAAACGGGTCCCCTTCAAAGGATCAAAATTTCACATCATCGAATCACTGATCTGTGATCAGAGTTGTGAAATACTGAACCTTGTGAATGGAGAGTGCTGTACAGTGCAGAACAGTAAATTTACCATTCTGTTCACTGTATTGCTATCTTGGAGTATTTAAGTAACAGGGGGTGTGCGGGGTGCAGGGGGGCTTGCCCCCTGGAAAAACATAAAATAAGAAGTTTTCACTTGTTATTTATATATAGTTATATATCTTTTTTAGGTCTATATTAAAAGCACAAATGTTTACTTACCCAAATACTTAAACGCTGACACTTATTCTGTGAACTGCAAATACACCAAATGCCCTAAACCGCGAAATTCAAAAACTCGAAATGTCATAGTTGTCCCAACCCACTGCCCACTACATACTACCTACACAAACAAACTAAATAAACCACATACATACACTAAAGAAAACCCTCTTCTAACCCTAAACTAAACCCTACTTCTAACCCTACACTAAATCTTACATATACCACCATGTATGCACTTAACTTAACCCGCACCCTAACCCTAAGGTTCGTAACTATCACACACTTACCTTAAAAAGCTATACCCAAACAAACTAAATAATCCACACACATACACTTAATAAAACCCTACTTCTAACCCTACACTAAATCTAACATACATTACTATCTATGCACTTACCTTAACTCGCAACCTAACCCTAAGGTCAGTAACTATCGCACACTTACCTTACGGAGCTATACTGCAGAAGGGCCAACCATGACAATTCGACGTTTCGGATTTTGCAGTTCAGGACGATCAATGTTTTCACAGTTCGATGAACATGTGTCGGCGTTTAGGTGTTTGGGTAAGTAAACATTCGTTCTTTTAATATAGACCCATATTTTTTTTTACAGTTTGGTGTTTTTCAGTTTCCATCCTCTGTGAAATTTCCATCCTTTGAAGTAAACCCATGTGAACACCAATATTTTTGTAATCTAGGCCTATCAAATCTTCTTGGATAACATTCTAAAGATTCATGATCAGAAGCTATAAATGAATGAGAACTTACCAATTTAATCAATAATGAATGTTTAGTGTTAATATATACATAAAATACCCATATGTAAATCTGTTAGGAAAATAATTGTACCAGATAAGACATCAGTAAGACCCATGAACTTACTATAGCCCTCACACACATCTTTCGGTCTACTAACCCTGACAGCTTTGGTTCACCTCTCATGTGCATGATGTGTGCAATTGTATTCCAGTCTTCAATGTATATCATCAGGCCTTCAAGAAACACCATTATTCCCCTAATCTTAGAAAGAAGCTCCTTTTGTGAGGAACCTGGCAGCAAATATACATTATAAACAGATATGTGTTTTCCAAACATAACCCTTAATTCCTACATAACATCACTAATCACCTATTTATTCATCTCCCCTGGTTAAAAGGGAGGATTGGGCATCTAGAAGCATTTACTCCTGTGCTTCTTATAGTCTGGAAAAGCATGGCTTCACTATATATGCTTAGTAACTCTTCTTTATCCAAATGAGCTTTTCACAAGTGTTACTATCCAATGTGTCAGTTTCCTTAACTATCCCATAACTCTGTTTCCTTTTATGTGGTTGGTTAGTTCATTAATGGTCCATGTGACAATAGCTATCCAACATCCAAGAGGAAACTTTCTGTTATACTGCACCCTCTATCAGCATTCAGCAGCCTTAACTGCATGCAAAAACAATTTTAGGATAAAACATCTATAAGAATGTTTCTGTTACCCAAATTTTGCTTAGAATGACAATGAAGAGATAAGCTCCTAATTGTGAATACTATGAAGACACAGATCTTTTATTGGAATAATTGTGTATAAATGCTAATGCTGCCATCCATGCTGTGAAATTCACCAGAGTCTGCATTTACACAACAGTTTGTGTTTATCTAGTAATGGAAATTTTACTGAATATTCATAAATAAAGAAAGCTTGTAGAGTCCTGTTTAAAGAAACTGCTAATGAAAAAAACTCATGTGAATGAAATGTTTGCTGGTGAGGTTTTATTGGCAAAGGGAGGTATCATCTTGGTTGTCTGCACCATATGAACTGACTAGGGACAATTTTTTCCCTTATCCTGCCAACAGTCCTTAAAAAGATTGTTGAGGCTCTCAAATTTTAAAGATCACAAGGGGCTATGCAGCGATGTGAAGGTTTCACTTCACCTGATAACCTTCTGACCTATCTTAAAAAACCTGAGGTCGATCCTGCAAAATAATGTTAAATAATGCCAAACTTTAAGAACTTGTGAGTATAATAGGACTAACAAAATACCAGATCCCCAAATATAAACTGTGATCCTCCAGTACAACTATTGCATGGTTTTCTTTAATTGTAGGAATACAGATTATTTAAATCCTTGATACCTGGGAATCTACTTGCTGCCTCCCTCCAGAAGATACCAGAGACTACCTAATCTACAGTTCATATATGGAATTAATATGCCAAAATGGTGGGCCCTCCTTTTAAACTTTCCCCAAAAGTTGAGCCTGTGCAAAAGTTTATTCTACTTGCTGCCTCCCTCCAGAAGATACCAGAGACTACCTAATCTACAGTTCATATATGGAATTAATATGCCAAAATGGTGGGCCCTCCTTTTAAACTTTCCCCAAAGGTTTAGCCTGTGCAAAAGTTTATTCTGCTTTAGCACTATATACATTTCTATGCATTTCAGGCTATTCCTTTTCATCTTCCAAGAACTCTTTAGAAGTATAAAAATCTTTTCTCTCATTTATATAATGGGGTAGGAGAGTGGGAGTGGAACAAAACAATTTAATGCTGTAAAAAAAATGGTATGCTTTGCTGCAGTTAACATGGAGTTTTATTATAAGGTGTTCCAAATGAGGTTGGCAAATTGTACACCTCAGTTAGGTACTGGGGATGCGTTTGGGATATGACAAGGCTGATGATCTGGGCTGAATGGCTTGTATGAGCAAAGTGATTTAACATTTGTAAGAAAAGCTAGGTTAACGTCTATTATATAGTTATAGTACATACAAAACACTGTTTACACCCCAAAAAGACATATCAGTTTAGCTCCAGAGTGGTGCAAGACCCGATCTTAACAAATGTTAAGCAACCCCTGCTAAAGTTGTTAAGATCAGATTTAGTGGATGGCAGTAAAATCTGCCTTTACTGACCAATAAAAGACAGCGGCAGAATAAAATACTTTGTTCTGCTTGCTACGCATTGGCAACGTGTCATGACTTCCTGTTATAAACTTAAAACTTACCACAATTACAGGATGTGTGTTCTCCTGAATTTTCGGATGGACATGAAGTCTAAAACCAATGTGTTTGCCAATATTTATTGTCTTTAGTCTTCAGTAATTTTTCCAAAAATCATGGACTTTATGAGGAACAAACCAAATATATGAGACAAAAATCTGGATATTCTGCGAAAGACTGGACAACTGAGAGGCATGGGAAGGTGAGAGTAAACATAAGGGACTGCGTTACAATGTCTTCCTGACAGCAATTGCTATGTGCTTTAAAAAGCTGGTAAAACACTTTTTTTTTTCTTTTTTACTTTAACTTGTAGTATACAGAGCAGATAAAATCTCTATGCACCACAAAGAACTATGACTGGGTCTGTAGTCATAACTTATTACTATGTCTTCTCGACGTGGATACCAAGAATTTTGCCTCTTGAGCTTCGTTGAGAATGCTTAGAGTTTTATCTTATTATTGCACATGACTGTTGGGTGTATAGGTGCTGAGTACAGACCAAGGCCATTGGACTGTCAGAGCTTACAGGGATAACTACTTTTGCTACATTTATAAATATGTTCCATGCAACAACAATTTCAGTTTGCTGTGGAGCTAATTATTAAATCATGAATTCATAACTAACTACTCCATAACAACATGTATAATTCTAGGCACTCCAGAATGTTTCAATACCTCCCTGAATGCTGCAGAAAATAAGACTGAAATGACACCCTGTTGACTTTAGTTACTGAACAGAAGTACAATGGTAATTTGATTATTCAGTATCTTGCCTTTTGACTTTCATAGAGAAAATATCACAGATAAAGTAATTCGTCCATTAAGAATTTCTTACAAACATTCCTACCTCATAACAATAGTTACAATTTAGAATAAATTTACTTTTTCCTGGCTAGAGTACAGATTTCCCTGTAAAGGATCAAAGTCCTGGAAAAAATTGGCAGAATTTGTACAGGCTATGTACAAGGACCTGATGATACAGGTACAAACAGGGTTCAGACTGAAAGAGGGGTTCCTACTGGGTGTGTGTGTATCAGCATTCATCTCTGAGTCCACAGCTGTTCATACTGGTGATGGACTACTTTAGCAAAAAAGTCAGGGGATAGATCAACAAAGCTAATGTATGCAGATGATGTGGCATTACAGGCAGATTCGGAGTAAGTATTTCAACAAATGATAGGGAAATGGAATGCAAAGTAAAAAAGTGAAAAAAACACTCGCAGGGGTAAAGTGTCTCAAAACGGCAAAGCAGCAAAGCAATATATCCAATAAATTCCAATGAGAACACTCCACGGCATATGAAAGTAAACCGTTTAATATAATCTCAGATAAAACATCAATATATAAAATAACAAACGGTGGATACCCGTTAAAACAGTTAGCGCTTTCACATTTATGACAAATGCTTCTTCAGACTGTTAACTAAAAAATCAAACACTAGTATTTAAATCTGAACTCATTAAAAGTCTGGCCAATCAGTATCTATTGTCAATGAAGAGTTAATAATGAGTTATTCTTTCTCATAAAGTGCTAGTGCTATACTAAAACTAAAATTAATATGTATAATATGAAAGCACAAGTTGTTTCATGTGCTATGGCATCATAATATAAAATGCTGATAAGACAACATCGAAAACTGTCTATAAAGTCTCGGAACTAATTAGGCAAAATTGGTCACATACATAAAAATAACATTTCTATGCTAAAAATATGTTAAAATATATATACAAAAATATATACCAAAATATATATATTATATATGAAAAATATAAAGTATATATATATATATATATATATATATATATATATATATATATATATATGTACAAATGTATACACACATTGAGATACATAAAAATAGCCTAAATACATTCATTAGTGGATATCTGATTTCATGAAAACCAACTAAACTAGACTAAAATGAAGTTGGGAATAGAACTATTTGTTAGTATGTCAACATTATGTCTAATGTTTATAGTCTCTAGCTTCTAAGAACGGCTTGAGAGAAACCCCATCATTCAGGCCCAGTGATTTACCTAAGTGGATTATGAGGTTAGAGGTGGATAAATCACTGGGCCTAGTGATTTATCTAGGTGGATTATGAGGTTACAGGTGGATAAATCACTGGGCCTAGTGATTTACTTAGGTGGATTATGAGGTTACATGTGGATAAATTACTGGGCCTGAATGATAGGGTTTCTCTCAAGCCGTTCTTAGAAGCTAGAGACTATAAACATTAGACATAATGTTGACATACTAACAAATAGTTCTATTCCCAGCTTCATTTTAGTCTAGTTTAGTTGGTTTTCATGAAATCAGATATCCACTAATGAATGTAGTTAGGCTATTTTTATGTATCTCAATGTGTGTATACATTTGTACATATATATATATATATATATATATACTTTATATTTTTCATATATAATATATATATTTTGGTATATATTTTTGTATATATATTTTAACATATTTTTAGCATAGAAATGTTATTTTGATGTATAAGTGACTAATTTTCCCTAACTAGTTCCGAGTCTTTATAGACAGTCTTTGATGTTGTCTTATCAGCATTTTATATTATGATGCCATAATATATGAAACAACTTGTGCTTTCATATTATACATATTAATTTTAGTTTTAGTATAGCACTAGCACTTTATGAGAAAGAATAACTCATTATTAACTCTTCATTGATAATAGATACTGATTGGCCAGACTTTTAATGAGTTCAGATTTAAATACTAGTGTTTGATTTTTTAGTTAACAGTCTGAAGAAGCATTTGTCATAAATGTGAAAGTGCTAACTGTTTTAACGGGTATCCACCATTTGTTATTTTATATATTGATGTTTTATCTGAGATTATATTAAACAGTTTACTTTCATTTGCCGTGGAGTGTTCTCATTGGAATTTATTGGAAATGGAATGCAAAGTTGAAGGCACATGGAATGAAACTGAGTGTAGACAAGACAGTGCAATGGCAACAAATGGAAGAAATCAGAAGAAGCTTAAAACTGAGATAGAAGGGAAAATGGTGGAACAGGTTAACAAGTGTCCTAGAGGGGAGTGGTTCAGGAGAAGGGAAGTCTGAATGAGAAGGTCAATGCTAGAATCAGAGGGGTTGCAGCCAACAGGCACATATTATCAGTGGGAGTGTGTGACAGAAAAGTACCAAAGAAGCTGAAAGGTGAGGATTACAAAACAGTGGTGTGACCAGTACTACTTTATGGCACAGAAATCTGAACAGTGAAGCCAGAGCAGCTATGGATGCTAAAGGTGATGGAGCTGAAGGGCCTGAGATGGGTTTGAGAATGCATTGTGTGGAATAGATGAAGAAATGAGGTCAGCCGAGCAGACACCAAAGTAGTTCAAATTGCAGAGGTCAAAGAGAACAGGATTACATTGGTTCAGGTAAACATGCGGGAAAACAGAAGAATGTGCAAAGAAGATTTAGGGAAGCAGGAAGATGGCAAGCTAAAACAAAGGTGCTCAGCAGAGACATAGATGGCACTTGAAGAAGGTAAGTAAGTGGCTCTGAACTGATAGAGATGGTGACAGTTGACACAACACCCCAATGCCATGTAGAGAAAGGAAAAAGTGAGGGGGTGTTGACGATAATGAAGATAAGTATGGACTGCTCATATTTGCTCTCATTTCCTCAAAGGGAGCACCATGGCTCAATATACCTGCTTATACTAATTTCCTATTAAAATCTTTAGCATTCATACTGCTCAATCATGGGTGCCATTACCACAGAGCCAGGGGGAGCGGGACCCCTTCCACAAACTTTTACAGCTGCAAGACCTGTCGGGAAAAATTAATGAAGTAGAGTTTTCATGGATTTGCACGTGGAAGTTAAACTAACTAAACCAGCTGTGTTGTTCTTGTTCTCTTATTGCTCTATGTTACAGGAGTTATGCTGCTGCTGTTCTGTTGGCGCTGCTAGAACCAGAGTCATGCCGGTAAGGGAGTTTTGTTCTTTTATTTGCAGGAGTTATGCTGCTCCTGTGTGTGTGTGTGTGTATGTGTGTGTGTGTGTGTGTGTGTGTGTGTGTGTGTGTGTGTGTGTGTGTGTGTGTGTGTGTGTGTGTGTGTGTGTGTGTGTGTGTGTGTGTGTGTGTGTGTGTGTGTGTGTGTGTGTGTGTGTGTGTGCGTGTGTGTAAAATGCCCCATTTAGGTATACCTGGTGGTTAGTGTTACTCAGACTCAAACAAGAGTCTGAATTCTCTACCCATACCACCACTTGTGATTCAGGGAGTTGAGTCCATAGCTCTCCACTGTCCAGATTTTCACAGAATATTTGGCTCATACTTTTGGTCTGTTGCTCTTAAAATTTGTGTTTTTCTGGCAAATCAGTTAGAACTGAATTCACTAAATAATGATAGCTCTTTAAGTTTCAGTCTTACTATCTTTCAGGAAACACATGGTACTACAAAACACTTTATTTTAGCAACTTGCCAAGATTATACAAGCAATATTTAAAATACGTCCCTGGTGTTGGGCCTTTGCCCCCCCCCCAATACATTTTGAATTTTCCAGATTTTTTGTGCTGCGAAGTTGAGAGATTTAGTTGATCATCAAGCAGATATTACAAGGAGTTGAGAGCTTCAGGGAAAGTGAAGTTTATTGATACTTATGCTAAGTTGTTTGCATTGTTAGTAGCACAACAGGTAGTATACTTGCTTTTGATGCAGAAGACTGTGGGTACTACTCCCACAGTATGCAGATGGAACGCTGTTACTGTACTGTGTTGTACTTTAATGGAATTGGATGCTACAGTCTTATGAATGTCCTCCTTTGGAGGAGTTACCTAGTAACTATGAACCCATTATCAGTTTGCCATTCATTCCCCATTGCAAAATTACTAGCTTATCATTTTTTTACTGTAGCATAGGCAATGTATTCTTCAAGGGCAACAGGTACTTTATTTGTAGATGAAACAATTAAATTTAAAGTTGTTTGCTAGCAGCAACCTCTTCATTAGTTACAGATCCCTTTAATGAGAAATTATTTAGATGACTTACTTCTATATACATTTTGCATATTTACTGATATTGGTGGATTGTAATGACAGACATTTGAGTGGCCATTTATGGTTGAAATTTTCTGAAATGGCTAGTTTTGTCATTATTGGTTCATACATTTTGTTTGATTGCTTACTAGAAGACTGTTCAAACTACAAATTAAAAATGCATTATAACAAGTGGTACTGTATTATACAAGCAATATAATTTAATACAATCATCGAGTGAATACAATCAGGAAGGTGAATTAAAGAATGTATACATGTATTCTTGCTCACAAGATGCAGGAGATCAAAATAGGGAAAGAGACCAGTCACCAATGTTGTCCCCCAGGGTTTGGTGCTGAGACTTTTTCTGTTTGGCAAATACATCTCAAAAGTAAAAGGAAATACCAAAGGGCTTTGTGCAACTAAGTCTGAGATGGCTGCAAGCTAGGAGCAGTTATTGAATCCCCAAATGACTTAACCATCATGCAAGAAGGTTTGTCCCAAACAATAACTGGTGCCAGAATCATGAATTGAAACTAACCTTCAAGAAATACATTAGCGTATCTTTTGGGAAGTCATCTACTCCAGGGAACTGCCAAATTGACAATGCCCCCTGAGAACTGACCCAGTTGTTTGGCATTTGGGAACTTGTGTGTACAGTGACCTAACCTTTGGCCAACATGTACCCAGAGTCATAAGAAAGTCTTTCTATATTGCACAGCTTATAAACAAATTGATTGTGACTAGATCTAGAGATGTTATTGTCTCTCTTTACCAAGCTCTCATTAGGTCAATCATTTTGGATAATGTCTGCTTTGGCATGTATCTGTTCAGACCCATGCAACAATTGGAATACCCACAGAGATATATTACTAAAAGGATACAAGTCCTAAACAATAGGTCTTGCATGGATCACCTCAAAGATTTATCACTATACTCAGTATCCTACAGAGTGCTTAGAGGTGATGTGTCTGTCATACAAGGCATCCTCTGACCTAATACAGATGGACCTGCTGAATATCAGTAAGTCAAATGTCATTATAAATACTCAGTCCAGGTATTTAAACTGAATGTTGTGGAGAGATAGATATACATACAGAAGAGACTATCCATTCAAGTAAAATAAAGCTCATCAAGTCCATATTCAAATGCAACTTGGATCTAAGGATGGGTAATAGAAAATGTACTCCAGGATTGCCTCTCATGCCACTAATGAATAGAGGCAGTTCCTAAATGCTGCATCCCTTACATGGGTCCCCGTCAAATTATCTATAGTGTGATCACATGTATTCTCACTAGGGCTAATATACAATTATCAGCCATGGGAAAGATAAGACCTATCAGGAAATGTTAATTCAAGCACCAAAATGGAAATTGGCTAATCTTAAAATGTCCTCCAAGTGAACCTTTGTTGTGGTAGTAAACAGTTTTAAAAAATTGCCCTTTTTAGATCACTAAGTGCCCATGTCACCCTTTGCCCCCCCCCCCCCATCTTCAACAGCTTCCGGCTCCTCTGTACTCAGTAATTGATACTGCCTACCCACAGCTAATACAATATACATAAATACCTATATTTTGTTATAATCAGAGAGAGAGAAAGACTTGAAGATTACGTGTTGGATACTTACAAATGCATCGATCTTCATGGTTTAGTTGGACTCCTTTGCTCTTGTCAGCACTAATTTAATGAGGAGTAAGATTCTTGTATGCTGGCAGTCTAAACAGCAATTGCCTGGAGCTCCAATTCACAATTAATTTTAAAAGGGATATATGTTTTAATAAATCAGCTAGAGTGTTTTATATTACTTATTCAATTGAAGTAAAAGTTATCATGTTTAATAAGTTGTTTAATCAAATTTAGCAAGTATTTTGTTTTGCATACCTACTGCTGTGTTTAACTGTTTCACAATATCCTGTTACCTGTGTGACGCCCGTGCCCTGGCCCAGCAATCAAGGAACCTCAATCCTCACCACTAACACCAGGGAGGGCATCTCATATATGAGGAAAGGATAACAAATACACACAGTAAAGTGCAATTTCCCTTAAGAGCACACAGAGATCACAGTCAGTCCAGGGCTGGTCACTTCCTTGCTCTCCAGGTCCCCAATAAGACTCCCCACAGGCACAGCTATAGGGTCCAGATCTCAGCTTAGTGGGCAAGCAAAAACCTCTAGCAACCTCTCTGTACCACCAGTGCTAGTATCTCACACACACACACACACACACACACACACACACACACACACACACACACACACACACACACACATGCACTTTGAGGTAAGAGTTTATACAATCACACACACACTCCTGGGGAAGGCTGGCACAGATTCTCCAGCTGTGCCCCTTTCTCCCAGACTATATGGAAGTTCCACTTACTACCACCCACTAATACTTATCAGCTATTCAAAGGCCCTTGAAAGGGTGTCCAATTATTACTGTGCAATATTGTTATCCAATTGGTAGTATGACTAAACAGTCAAGGCTTATTATAGTGACTTGGTACAGGATTCTTATATGCATGCAATGTACTCTTAGAGTTTAACTCATCTCTACACAAAACAGCCACAGTTGAAAGGTTTTAAGAGATTTAATAATGAATAATAAAAAACACAAGACAATACTTCTTACTACACAGTGCTAGTCAAGAGTTCAGAGATCACAGAGGATTACTTAAAATAACACAGTAGGAAAGTTCTGACATCACAGAAAAACACTTAGTCTAATCTTTCTAGCTCCTAGCTATTTCTAAAAGAAAACTCAAGCCTAAGATAACTTACATATGTCAACAGGCAGTGCTGTGAGTTGGTGAGTCAAGACAAAAATGCTTAATGCTTTCTGATTCTCTCTGTTTAAATTGCTGTTTTCAGTCCTGATTCCCATTACATCATTTCACACTTTCCTGGGTTTCCCAGGCTGACAGATACTACATTATTGTTATCTTGCACCTGCAGGAAACTACATCAATAAAAAAGACATTCCACATGTAAACTCTAGTAATTATTCCTTAAGTTAAAACAATAGGCAGGATGCTTCACTCCAGACTCATTGACTCCAAATTCTAACTTCAAAGGGACAGGTATGAAATAATTTCAACTTCAAAGGACAGACAAGAAATGCTTGGCTTAGCTTTCTTTACAGAAGAAGGCAATGTTGCTACATTGTTTTATGTTCAACATTTCACAGCATATTCTTTCATTTAGGAAAACAAGTTTGTATTTCAACATTTCACAATATTTTCTTTCAATTAGAAAACAGGTCTGTAGTTCAACATTCATATTTACAAACAATAGAATTATCTGCACAATTCTCTCTGGCTAAGCTGGTAGCCTTCACATTTCTCCCCACCCCCTGGAGAACTCAAACCAGTTTTTCAAGTGACCCTTGAGAAATGCTGCTTGAGAGGGTTAAGTCTGTCTGAGTATACCTACCCCATTCCCTGTCTTGAGAGCCCATCTGCATTGGCATTGCTACTTCCACTGCGGTGCTGCACTGACATATCTTATGCCTGCAACCCTAGGCTCCATCTTAGCAACTTGGCATTTTGCTGGCTGGCTCTGTTTAACCATATTAGGGGGTTGTGATCTGTCATAACAGTGAATTTTCTTCCATACAGATAAGGCTGACATTTCTGCAGTGCCCACACTATGGCTAGACATTCCTTTTCTACAGCTGCATATCATTCCTCCCTGGGTTGGAGCCTACAGCTAAGATAAACCACTGGGTGCTCTTCTCCCTTTAAAGAAATTTGGCTAAGTACAGCCCTCACCCCATGGTTTAAAGCATCCACCTGCACAACAAATTATTTGCTGTAATCTGGACTGGCTAACACATGGGGTCCTCCCCAAAGCTTCTTTAAGCTTCTGGAATGACTGCTCACATGCTGGGGTCCAGACTACCTTATTTGTCCTGTTCTTCCTTGTCAGGTCTTTGAGGGGAGCAGTTATGGTACTATAACTGGGGATGAACTTTCTGTAGTACCCTGCTGTCCCTAAAAATGCCCTCACCTGCTTTTTAGTAACAGGTGCAGGCCATACCTGAATGGTCTATACTTTGGCAGGTTCTGGCCTTATCTTACCACTCCCCACTCTATGTCCCAGGTAGGAGACCTCTGGCATACCCACCTGACATTTGCTGGGCTTAATGGTCAACCCTGCCCTCCCTAGTCTGCCCAGCACCTCCTTGACATGCTGAAGGTGCTGTGGCCAGGAATGGCTGTAGATGGCAATATCATCTAGGTAAGCAAGGGCAAACCCTCCTGCTCCTGCTAGGATATGATCTACCAGCCTCTAGAAAGTCACTGGGGCATTCTGCATCCCAAAGGGCATGTTTGTGAACTCATACAAGCCAAAAGGAGTCACAAAGGCTGACTTCCCTCTAGCACTGGGAGTCAAGGGCACCTGCCAGTAACCCTTGGTAAGATCAATGGTTGTAAGATACTTAGCCTTACCCAGCTGCTCTAGGGCTTCATCTGTCCTAGGCATGGGGTAAGCAAATGACTCTGTATGACTATTTAATTTCCTGTAGTCCACACAGAACCTGGTGCTGCCATCCCTCTTTGGCACCAGCACCACTGGGGAGGCCCAGGGACTGTTGGACTCTTGAATTACCCCTAGTTCCAACATATCCTGTACCTCCTCCCAAAGGGTCTGTTTGACTCTCTCAGGCACTCTATAAGGGGCCTGACTAATAGGCCTTTGGGGTCTTGTATCCACCTGGTGCTGCCTCAGGTGGATGCACCCTGGCTTCCCAGTGAACATGTCCCCAAATTCCTGCAACACTGCTCGGATGTCTCGAACCTAGGTAGGAAATAGCTGCTGGGACATTACTACCCCTTCCACTGAGGTGTCAGCCCGAGCATCACTGAGGATATCAGTTCCCAGATCTCCCCCCAGACTCCTCCTGCAATCCACTGCAAATGCTCA